>NC_081415.1:124112159-124183159 GCF_030272615.1 Cryptomeria japonica | reverse complement strand
TATTTAATATATATTGTCACATGTCATACTCTTTTGAAAATCACAATCATGTCTAAAATAGACAACTATTGTATAATGTTGTTATGAAATTATGTATCTTCAAATAGTGCAATGAATTGCTGCTCTAGTGTTGGAATCCTCTATTATGCTTAATAGAAAAATATTAAAATAAACATTTTTTTACCAAATGAACATTTATTATAGGTACCATATCATAAGCTGTCATAATTTATTATTCTATGTCTTTAGTAGAGATAGTCATGTTTTCAATGTGAAATATTTGCTTATTTGATTTGTCACATATAAATAAATGTTGATATGGGGAGGTTTTATTTTTTAACTTTTTTAAAATGGAAAATAGGTAGAATTAAGAGATTTCTTAATTAATTGCTAAATTTTGTTTGGTTTTTCAATTGTTGGCAAATGTATTTGCAATTTGTATAAAATATGGCATAAATTATGTAACAAAACAAAGGGAAACTTGCATATTAAGTTTTTTCTAGTTTTTTTTGTTGTAATTTATAGGAGGAAAAGTCTTCTACACTTTGGGATATGTAGCAAGAATTAATTTTGCATGGAGGTGCCAAATAAAGATGTCAAAATGCATCAAATTAAATTTGTGGTTAAAATCATAAGAAATATTGATCTTTTATTATACTTTGGCATATACTTGTGCTTTATTTTGAAATCCTAATTTTACCACTAGTTTCTACATATACAAATACAAATTCTACTAATACAGGCTTGAAAATCCTTGTAAATTTCAACTTTCAAATTTAAAAAATAGATGTTTTAATTCCTATTTGCATAATTCAAATATAAAATGAACTTGGGGCTTTATATGATAGTGTAACATCAAAATTTCATACCCTTTAAATTTTCTTGGTTTGAATTATGGTGTTCATAAGAGCATAATTAATTCATTGATTCTTTTAATAATTTTCTTGAAGACTCTTGGGTTTTGGAGGAGGGATAAGTTCTTCAAAGGCATCTTAGGATTCATCATTATCTATGTCCACTTGTATATTATGGGAGGATTTTGTCATATCCTCAAACCCTTCATTAAACTAGAAATCCCTAGTTTGTAACACATTCTCTAGAATAAGATCGTACAAGCTATACCATTTTTAGTGTATAAACATCTAAGTTCAGGAGCAATCCTACATCAACAAAAAATAACTCCATTTTTTCTTTTAGTTCAATTTAGTTTCATTGTTCTTTTGTTGGTTCCTATAGTTTCTTGGGACAATTTATAAACTCAAACTACTTAGAATTTTTTCGGTTATAAACATCAACAAATTTGGGACGTTTCATAACCTGTTTTGGAATCTGAAGAGGGTTTCACAAACACATTTTATTTTGACACATTAAAAAAAATAGAAGATGGCATAACCGATGTTGACTTGTAAAGAGGTTTTCACAACCTTGTTGACTTTTGACAAGGTTGTCACAACCTTATTAGATATTGATAGCACTTTTATAGCCACTTGAATTTTTTAAATAAATTCTTATGTGATTTTATTTTAACTTCTATAACTTGTATAAATTATGAATGAAATTATCTCTATTTTATTTTAGAAAGAATGTTTCTTGGAAAGTGGTGTTAGATTTAAATTATTGCTTCAAAATTAGTTATTGGCCTTCAACAAGGTTGTCATAACCTTAGCAATAGCCAAAGCATCATTCAAAACCTCTTTATTGAAAATTTTTCTACAACACAGGGTTAGAGTTCTGCAATGCTTTCAAAACCATCATCAACCATTGGAATGGTAGTCACAAACTTGTTGGCACACAAAGAATTTTTATAATCTCTAAAGAAAGGAAAAAAAGGATTCTTTCAATAGTGTCATAAGTGGAATCATTGGAAAGGAGAAGATAAAAAATACTGACAAAAAAGGTTTGGTGATTTGTGTTGGTTCATAAACCTATATTGACTTTTGACAATGTTGTCACAACCCCATTTTATTCCTGTGAGTCTATTGCAGCCATTGTGTTAATCAAAGGAAGACTTCATGATATTGAGAGATGAAAAAGTAGAGTTTATGAACATCCAAAGTTGTTTTCCGAAGGAATTTTGGAATGTTCAAATTTTTTCTCGGTTTCAAATCCATTGGTAGATGTTTACAAGGTTTTGAGAACCTTTCAAACCTTTAACAAGATATTAAATAAATCTGAATTCCTAAAACTTAAAAGATATTTTAAGCTACATCATGATGTTTTGATTAAAGGAATCAATTATAGCAACTAATTTTTCTTATATAATCTACTGTAAACAATATATAAGGGAAGATAAACATTTTCCTAAAAAAATGGTTGGATTATGGATAAAGACTAAAATAAGTTAATCGAAAGATTCTATGTTGATGAATAATTTTGTGTCATACATAAATAATTGTACTCCTCAAAGATAATTTTAAAATTTCTTCTAGATCTGGATATGTTGACTATCAATAATGTTGTATAATCATTTGTTTGGTTAGTTGTTAGATTTGTTTTTCTAATAAGACCACCATTTATAGACGATGTCACTTTTGTTTTATCATTATAGGCAACAAATATGTGGTTAATATTCCTCTCATAAAATTTATTTTCTATAATATCATCATGCATGTAATAAATTATTCACATATATATACTTTTAAATACTTAGCATTTCTATTATTACCACTCCATACTTCTTGATGAGTTATTTTCTCAAAACAAGTTGTAGGAGATCTATTCAAAACATGAAATGATTATTGACAACATCAATGCAAAAAAACAAAGGAATATCCATGGATTATAATATGAATGATTGTTAGAAATTAGGATTTTAGGACACTAATCACTATAAAAATGGATATAAAAGAAATAAATTAAGAATCATAGAAAAATAAAGTTATCACATTACACAAGATATACATAGAGAAAACCCTTTTGGTTGAATAACCCCAATAAAGAACTATTTTATTAAAAGACTTACAAAATATAGTCTATAATAAAATAGACTTGAACTTCTTAAGTCTAGGCTTTCTCACACCTCATGAGATCGCTCTTTTCCACCATTTGACTTTCATGTATGGTTTTGGGCCCTCTCCCACTTTATCTAATTAGAACGAAATAGACTTGAACTTAGGGACACTTCTCCTTACTTCCATGTGGCCAATAGTACCTTTTATGCATAGTGATATATCTCACTATGTAACTTTGATTAGAAGTCTTCTAGTCTTTAAGCCCTTACAAATTTTGCAGGGACAATAACATTTCCCATCACCTTTTCTTTTCAAGTTAGACCATAATCTAGCAATTGTCTCCTTATTTTGTTCTTTGCTGATATTATTTGACATGGTCTTTCTTCATAGGCAAAAAAATCAGGCTATGGAAAATTCAGTGCAAAAGCTTCACAAAAATTGCAAATCGAACCAAAACCATTTAACTCTTCTTTTTCATCTTAGAACTTTGAACTTAATAGAGAACGTATTTAATGTAGTTGATTGTGTGAATTTTTGAGCATTGTGTCTGCAAATTCTTACTAAAAGTTTGCCTGTTGCAGACTTTCTGAGAGACATTTTTGAGTATTCTAAGCTAATTAGGCCATGAAAAGATGGTTTTACACCTTCCAAGGGTTAGAGAACAAGGTTTACAAAAGTTTCTCATAAGGAGTATGCAACATTGACAACTTTTCCTTTCTTGCTTTCTACAAACACATCTTTAGTATGAAAACCAATTACATTCTAGAACATGAGAACATGTCTATCATTAGAGACACAAGAGAATCACATTAGCCCTGCACAAAAAGGCATTGGCAATTACAAAACAATAAGTTGTTCACTGTCAAGTTAATTATGTCTGCATTTTTGCCCTTTCATTGGTTTTTCACTTTGGACCTGCACTTTACACTGTTTAAACTCTTTCCCAAAGGTCTGATTTGTGCTCTTTATTAATGGCCTATCTTTGGATGCTTTTTGTCCTTCATACCTGCTATTTGGAAGAGGAAGATAGCATAAACAACTTCAACAAAAGTGTAAAAATTAGTCATAACTGACTGTGACAACCAACTGGACGTTACTACTTTGCCTAAAAGATCATTAATTAATCTTGGCAACCTCAAAACCCATGGGCAGGGTCAAAAACCACTCCTTGATCTTGTTTGCAAGCAAATAGAAGGAGGTTTAAAGCTTTACAAAATCCAATGTATGGTGGAGAGTAAGCAAGTGAATGGAAATCAACTCCAAAATAGTGACTCACTAGTATTCTAAATGATCATTCAACTAAAGCTACAAACATTAACATGATGCGTTTCTAGCATGTCTACATGAATATCTATGGTTATTGTAATGTATTTCTATCATCATGAGTTTTCTACTTTTTTGGTCAGTTTAGAATAGGATGTGTGTAGATGTATATATGTAACCACAGTTATTATTCTGACACATCAAATAGACCACAGTAGATAAAGTATATATGTAACTACAGTTATTACTTCTGACACATCAAATAGACCTACAATTATAGGTACTAGTTTGGCTAATTTTCCCAATGATATAGAACTCTTATGAGGTTTAAACCTCAAAAAGACTTTGTTTTGAAAGTCACATTCTTACGTGCATAGCTCTTCTATATGTTTTCTACCTCCTTTAACCACCCCTTGGTTAATCTCATTTCATCATGTATCTCCTAAGAATATTTGAACCAATTCCAATCTTGTCTTCAACTAGATATCCCAAATGATATGTGTACAATACTTTCATCCATAAAGATATTTAAATGGTGTCATACCCAAAGATGCATGATAGGAGTTATTATATGCAAACTCTTCCAATGGAAGATACTCCTCCAACATAGACTATTAATCCATGGAATACATCCTAAGGAGGTCTTTGACTACTTGCTTCACTATCTTTGTTTGTCAAATTGTCTATGGGTAGTATGTCAAACTAAAATTCAATATTATCCCAAATATTTCATTCAATATTTTCCAAAATTTAGAAATTATATGAGTATCTCATTTTGATATGATCATCTCAAGTACTCAATTCAAATGAAATATCTCTCAGATAAACTTCTTAGCTAACGTAAACAATCCATCCTGAAAAATCCTTTGGGTGAAGTATGCTACCTTGGTCAACTTATCCACAACTACCAAAATGACATCATGTTTATTCTTTTATATCGGCAACCCTTAAATAAAATCCATGCTAATAACTTGTCATTTATATTTAAGTATGTCATGTGAGTATACAAACCCTACTAGGTGTATATGCTTAGTCTTGGCTTGTTTGTACTCCAATCATCAAGCTACAAATTCAATCTCATCCTTCTCGATTCTTGGCTAAAAATATAAAGATCTCAATTTTCCTACCATCTTGGCTAGTCCTAGGCACCTTGAATAAGGTGTGCTGTGGATCTCCTCTAACATCAACCTCCTCAAATCCCTAATTTTAGAATGTGCATTCTCCCTTGGTATCTTAATAATCCATCTAACTAAAACAAATATCTATTGAATCGATGGTGCAAGGGGTTTCTCTCTACATCTTTCTCCATTATGGAATAATATCTTTGAAGATTATGAACCAATTTCTCAAATTAGACCTTTTAATAATAATGGCTGCCAGATGCCTTCTTCTACTAAGGGCATCTATTTTTCTATGTTTCATCTCCTTGTAGTAATCATGTTTTCACTCCAATCATCAAGCTACAAATTCAATCTCATCCTTCTCGAGTCTTGGCTAAAATATAAAGATCTCAATTTTTCTACCATGGTGTGTTGTGGATCTCCTCTAAGATCAGCTTCCTCGAATCCCTAAGTTTAGAATGTACATTCTCCCTTGGTATCTTAATAATCCATCCAACTTAAATAAATATCTATTAAATCGATGGTCCAAGGGGTTTTTCTCTACATCTTTCTCCATCATGGAATAATCTCTTTGAAGATTATGAGCCACTTTTTCAAATTAGACCTTGTAGTAATCATGGCTGCTAGATGCCTTCTTCTACTAAGAGCATCTATTTATCTATGTTTCATCTCCTTAATGTATTCAATCCCAAATTTATATTCAATAAGAAACTATATCCATGTATTTTTGTGAGCATTGAGATTGGGTTGAGTAAATATATATTTAAGGCCTAGGTCGTCCATCTTCAATTCAAAAGGCTTACCCAAAAGATAGTGCCTCCACATCTAAAGCACATGAACTATGGCTAATAACTCTAGGTCATGGGATGCAAAGTTTAACTTATATTATTTCAACTTGGACTAGACTAATAAGCAACCACTTGCCCATTTTGCATTAGCACTCCTCCTACTCATCTTAATTCATTTTGTTATCACCATGAATTACCCATTTGAATTAGCTACAGTTAATATAGGATCTGAAATGAGCTTCTTCAAAAATTGGAAAGCTTGGTCACACTTCTCATTCCACTCAAATATTTTCCCTTTCTGTGGAGTGAAGTGATTGGTTCTACAATTTTAGAAAATCCTTATACAAACTTATTGTAGTATCTTGCAAGTCCCATGAAGCTCTAGATTT
The DNA here is from genome assembly GCF_030272615.1 of Cryptomeria japonica. Taxonomy (NCBI): domain Eukaryota; kingdom Viridiplantae; phylum Streptophyta; class Pinopsida; order Cupressales; family Cupressaceae; genus Cryptomeria; species Cryptomeria japonica. The sequence goes on along the minus strand of NC_081415.1, from coordinate 124,176,647 downwards.
TAGTTACATTATGTGGTGGAGGCAACCCCACAATTGCTTTTATTTTCTCTAGATCAACCACAATCCCTCCCACTAAAATCATAAGGTGTAGATAATTCACCTTGTCCTTGTAGAAAGTACACTTGAATAGCTTACCAAAGATCTTATTCTCCCTTAAGAATTATAAAACTATCCTCAATCTCTTGGTGCAATATTCAATAAATTCATGAAAGTTGTAGCATTATTTGACTCAAATGACACTAATGTGAAATCATGGTAGCCATAATAAGTCCTAAAATCTATCTTTTAAATATCCTCTTTCTTAATCTTCAATTTGTGGCAGCCATATCTAAGGGACTTATCTTAGATAATATTATAGATCATCTCATATGATCAAAGAGATCATTAATCCTTCATAGGGGATACCCATTCTTGATTTTTACCTTCACAATTTATGAGACTTCACAATTTTCTGAGGTGTTTGAAATGAGCGATTAGGTCAAACAAATTATCATATGTGTTGTTTTTTGAATTTGGTAAACTAATGATTGGGTATGTGTTGTTTTGAATTGAGCAAGTTGGAAATTAAATGTTTGTGTATGTATGTTCTATCAAATTGACCAATTAGCTGGCATATGCGGGTATTTATGGGCCAAGAGGTGTGCAAGTCCCTGATCCTCTCCAAACAGTGTTCACGAGATGGGGTAGTGATCCCTTCAATCTCGGTTCCTATTCACATGTTGTAGTTGGGGCATCTGGCCATGATGACTATGATATATTAGCAGAGAGCGTGGGAAATGGTAGGGTTTTTTTTGTAGGAGAGGCCACCAATAGGCATTACCCTGCAACAATGCATGGTGCATTCTTGAGTGGCTTGAGGGAGGCAGCAAACATTTCAGCTAGAATCAGTTAAGGAGGTGATTATCGTTGTTTTAGATTAGCTAATAGATTTTATTGGCATGCGAATAACAATGAATCCACCATACATACATACCAGGAAACAAAGATGAGGCCAAAGGTGGACAAAAGCGAGCCAAAGGTGGAAACTTCAGCCAAAAACCCTTGTTTGCAGTGTAGAGATCACTCCGGTGGGGGGGGTAGGCGCGGCTTGCTTGCAAAATGAAAATGCATTGTCTTTTTTTTTTTTTTAATAAAATGCCCGATGTCGTCGGAATTCCGACGAACATGGGCTTTTTGAAAAAAAAAATCAAATTTTCACACAATGCTCCTTGTCTGTTGGAAACCTCCGTCGGAATTTGACCCCAAATGTATTAGTGAATACTTGGACATTAGTTCCCCGGCCTAAAGATAAAAATGTAATTGGGACCAAATGGGTATTTAGAAACAAACTTAATGGAGATGGTAAGGTTGTCAGAAATAAAGCAAGACTAGTGTGTAAGGGATATTCTCAGAAGGAAGGAGTTGATTACAATGAAACCTTTGCACTGGTAGCCAGAATTGAGGCAGTTAGATTATTCTTGGCTTTTGCAGCTCACAAGGACTACAAAGTTTATCAAATGGATATTAAATGTACATTTTTTAATGGAGATCTTGAAGAAGAAGTATATATTGAACAACCTGATGGATTTTCTTTGACAGATGACAACGATATGGTTTGCAGGTTAAGAAAAGCTTTGTATGGATTGAAACAAGCCCCAAGAGGTTGGTATGCAAGGTTGGATAAGTATCTTTTAAAGATTGGTTTTACTAAAGGAAATGCAAATAGCAATTTATATTACAAAATAACTAATGATGACATAATGATTATTGAAGTATTTGTTGATGATATAATCTTTGGAGGAGAAGATGGATTATGTGAGGAATTTTCTTTTAAAATGCAGCAAGAATTTGAAATGTTTATGATTGGAGAAATAAAATTCTTTTTAGGATAGCAGATTTCATAGACTGATAAAGGTATATTTTTGAGTCAATCCAAGTACTTGAGAGAATTGCTAAAGAAATTTGGGATGGAGAACTCTAAACCAATAAGCACACGTATGGCTACAAATGACAAATTATCTCAAAGGGATGAATCTACACCCTATTAATCCAACTAGATATAAATCTATGATAGGAGGTTTATTGTATTTGACACAAACCAGACCTGATATTATGAATGCAGCATGTATTGTTTCTAGATTTCAGAGTAATCCTAGGGAAAATCATGAATCGACAGTAAAAAAGATTTTCCGGTACTTACAAGGCACAACAAATCTTGGATTATGGTATCCTAAAGATGGAAATTTTGACCTATGTGTATACACAGATGCAAATTGGGCAAGAGATGTGGATGATAGAAAGAGCACCACTGGAGGAGCATTCTTTCTTGGAAAGAGATTAGTTTCTTGGTTGAGTAAGAAACAGAGTTGTACATCTTTATCAGTAGCAGAATCAGAGTATGTTGCAGCAGCAACTAACTGTACATAGGTATTATGGCTTAAGCAAATGTTGAAAGACATAAAGGTAAAATGCAAGGAACCCATTACTATATATTGTGATAACACTGCACCAATTGATATATATAAGAATCCAGTATTACATTCTAAAACTAAACATGTTTCTATCAAATTGAATTTTCTAAGGGAAAAAGTTGAAGAAAAGGAGATAAAATTGGTTTATGTGAATACTAAAGAATAGCTTGCAGATATTTTCACAAAACATTTGCCTAAGGAGACTTTTGAATATCTCAGAGATCAGCTTGGAGTCATACCACCACTAGTAGAGACTTAGACAGTTGATGATTGTCATCAACCAACAAAATTAAAAAGACAAATATTTATTTCGGTATTTGATGAGGAAGCTACTTCTTAGGGGGAGTAGTTCGTATTTTGTATGGACTTGAATTTTGTAGCTTTGGCATTTGATGTCAAAGGGGGAGAGATATCTAAGGAAAAACACATTATCTTTTAAGGAGATTTGGTATTGAAAATAAATCTTTGGATAAACACATGTTGCTCCCAAGGGGAGAAATGGAGATTGTTGGTTTTTGGTATTTGGCATTTCTATTTTGGCACTTTGATGGTTTTTCCATCTTGTGTTGCCAGCAATGCCAAAGGGGGGGATTGTTGGTATTTTGGTATGGTTTTGTCATTGATGTCAACACCTACTAAAAACAAGCACTTTGGAGATCCAACAACATTCACCGACAAGCAAGTAACTATTGCACAGTTATTGGTATATGGTTCACCAGTATTTGGAATGATATGGAAGACACTTGCTAATGTCGAAAACATCATGTGGACACTTTGTTTTGAATAATTAATGATTGGTATATTCATATTTGCATATTTTATTTTACCGGCAAATAGGTCTAGGTTATCTAGGGTTACACCGACAGGTTTATCTTTTCCAGATCAGCATGGCACGCTATGAAGATGATTTATTATTGATGTAAATGCATTAAGCCAACATGTTTAATCAGTTATTGCATCGGATATTATATTGTTTGTAAAATGATTTTATTGTAATATCTTGTAGAACCGACCTACTAAAATTGGTCTTAGGGTATGGTATAAATGTAAGATCTTATTTGTAAGATCAAGTGTGGATGCGAAAAAGAATTGAGTGAAGGAATATGCGAGATTAAGTAGAGGTATACACGAAGACATCATTTGAAGGTGAAGCTAGGTTTTTGTAGAAGCATATTAGCATTACACCAGTACTGAATCCAGCATATGAAGATGCTATTTTGTGCAGTACATTCTTATTGGATTTAACCATCCAACTGTAGTCAGTGTGACTCCCATTTTGTGATTGAGCAGTGAGCTCTAAGCTATTGGCCTTTCTGCATGTGCAGACCCCAATTATGTACACTTACTATTTGCAGTAGTATCATCTGATTGTGGGTAATGTTTCCCATTGTGGTTTTCCCCTTATAGGGTTTCCATGTACAAATATTGGTGTTATATGTTGTGGATGACTTTATGTTTGTATTTCATGCATTAATCTTTACCGGTATAGCAATTTATTGTTAACACTGTCTACTACCATACTTAACTAGTTTATGAACCCTTAGGACACCATATGACCCCTAACGACACCATATGGTGTCTTAAGGGGTCATTTGACATCATTAGGGGTCATATAGTGTCCTAAGGAGTCATATGGTTTTCTATGACCCCTTAGGGCACTATATGACCCCTTAGGACATAATGTGGTGTCGTGAGGGTTCATATGGTGTCGTATGGGGTCATATGGTGTCCTGAGGGCTCATATGGCATCCCAAGGGGTCATAGAACACCATATGACCCCTTAGGAGACCATATGTTGTCATTAGGGGTCATATGGTGTCCCAAGGGGTCATAGAACACCATATGACCTCTTAGGACACTATATGGTGGCATTAGGAATTATATGGTGTATGGGGTCATATGGTGTCCTAAGGGGTCATAGAATATCATATGACCCCTTCTAACACCATATGACCCCTTAGGAAATCATATGACCCCTTAGGACACCATATCGTGATGTTAGGGGTTATATTGTGTCCTAAGGGGTCATAGAATACCATATGATCCCTTAGGACACTATATGACCCATTAGGACAACATATGACATATTCTAAGGGTTCATATGCTATCTCAAGGGGTTATAGAACACCATATGACTCCTAAGGACACAATATGACCCCTTAGGAAACCATATGGTGTTTTTAGGGGTCATATGGTGTCCTAAGGGGTCATAGAACATCATATGACCCCTTAAGACATAATATGATCCCTAATGACACCATATGACTCATAACGACACCATATACCCCTCAGGACACCATATGGTGGTCTTAGGGGTCATATGGTGTCCTAAGGGGTCTTAGAACACCATATAATCCCTTATGACGCCATATGACCCTTAGGACACCATATGACCCTTAACGACACCATATAGTGTCATATGGTGTCCTAAGGGGTCATAGAATACCATATGACCGCTTAGGAGACCATATGACCCCTAACAACACCATATGGTGTCTTAAGAGGTCATATAGTGTCTTGAGGGGTCATATGGTGTTCTATGACCCCCTAGGACACCATATGACCCCTTTTAACATCCTAGTACGTGACATGACCACTTGTGACACCATATGACCCCTGAAGACACAATATGGTGTTGTTAGGGTTCATATGGTGTCCTAAGGGGTCATATGGTGTCGTTAGGGATCATATGGTGTCTTAAGGGGTCATATGGTATTTTATGACCCATTTAGGCATTATATGACCCCTTAGGACATCATATGATCCCTAACGACACCATGTGACCCCTTAGGCACCATATGACCCCTAATGACACTATATGGTGTCGTTATGGGGCATATGGTGTCATAAGGGGTCATAGAATACCATATGACCCCTTAGGACACTATATGGTGTTGTTAGGGGTCATATGGTGTCATTAGGGGTCATATGGTATCTTAACGAGTCATATGATGTCCATAGAGGTCATACAACACCAGATGACCCCTTAGGACACCATATGGTGTCGTTACGGCTCATATGGTGTTATAAGAGATCATATGGTATCCTAAGGGGTTATAGAACACCATATGACCCCTTAGGACACCATATGACTTGTAACGACACCATATGTTGTCCTAAGAGGTCATATGGTTTCCTAAGATAGACAGTAATGGTTTCCTAAAGGGTTATATGTCCCACCATGCTCCTGGACATACCTAGATGGGTTATATAGAGATATAAGATACCTAGAGGGGGAGAGAGGCATGAGAGGCCTAGATAGGGTGAGAGAAAGGGGGGGTTGAGATATATGGAGGGGGTAGAGAGAGGTTGGTAATGGGATATGGATGGATATGTAGAGAGGTGGAGAGGGAATGAGGGAGAAACCTAGAGAGGGTTAGAGAGGGTGTGATGGAAAGCTGATTATGTAGATGATAAAGAGAGAATAAGAATTAGTAGGGAAGGGAGAGAGAGATGGGATAAGGAGGGAGAGGGAGATAGAGAGGGAGAGGGGAAGAAAATAATAGAGATGCCTATAAATGGGAGGGAGGGATAAGAGGAGAGATGAAATAATAAAGAGAGAGAAGAGTATGAGGGGATTGAGGGAGAGGTAGACATGGAGGGACTACAAGACCTAGGGAAGGAAATGATGCAGAGGTGGGGGGAAAGTGAGAAGAGGATGAGAGAGTTAAAAAATAAATAGGGGTAAATGGGGAGAGAGATATAGGGGAAGAGAGAGGGAGAGAACTATATTGGGAAAGAGAGATGAGAGACCTAGATGACAAGAGAGAGGAATGAGATAGATAGAGGGGGGAGAGAGAGCTGAGTAATGAGACATGATGTAGAGGTAGATAGGTGGAGAAGAAGGAAGTGGTAAACCTAGAGAGGTGAGAGAGAGTTGATGACCTAGAATATAGAGAGAGAATTAAAGAGGAAGAGAGAATTAAAATGTGGGAGAGTGAGATATATATGGGGGTATGTATGGATGGGGAGGTAGAGAGGGAGAGGGGAAGAAATGAAGGGAGAGACCTAAAGAAGGGAGGGAGGGAGAATATAAGAGATAGAAGAGAAAAGAGAGGAGTAAGAGGGGATGGATGGAGATATAGACATGGAGAGAGTGAGATACCTATGGAAAGAGGAGATAAAGAGGCTAGGGGAGGAAGAGAAAAGGAGGGAGTTCATAAAGGGATAGGGTTAAGGAGGAGGGAGAGAGAGGTAGAGAGGAACATAGAGAACTATAGAGGGGGCATATAGATAGGTGAGAGACCTAGATGGCCAGAGAGGAGTGAGATAGATAGAGGGGGATAAAGAGAGGTGGGTAATGCAACCTATATGCAAAGGTAGATATGTGGAGAGGAAGGGAGGGAGAGACATACAAAGGGGAGATAGGGTGGGATGGAGAGGTAATGACCTAGAAAATGAAGATAGAAAATAAGAGAGGAAGAGAGAAGACGAGAGAGTGGGAGAGGGACATAGAGAGGGAGAGAGGAAGAAAGGAAGGTAGAGACCTTGAGAGGGGAGGGAGGGAGAATAGAAGAGATAGAAGAACAAAGAGATGAGTAAGAGGAGATGGATAGAGAAGTAGACATGGAGGGACTGTGAGACCTAGAGAATGAGGAGATAGAAAGGTTTGGAGAGAGAGAGAGATAAGAGAGGGAGAGAGTTCATAAACAGATAGAGGTAAGGAGAAGGGAGAGAAAGGTGGAGAGGGGGGAGAGAACTAGAGGGTGGACAAATAGATAAGTGACAAATGTAGAGGGGGAGAGAAAGGTGGGTAATAATATAGGGAGGGAGAGACAATGAGGTGAATAGTGAGGGAGGGACAACCCTAGATATGGGGGGAGAGAGGATAAAAGGGATAGGTGGTGACCAAGAGAAAGGAGTGGGAGGGGAGAGAAACAATAAGGGAATGAGAGAGAAGAGAGAGGGAGAGAGTCAAGGATAAAGAAGCGAGAGAGACAAGAGAGGGAGAGAGATAGGTCTAGAGTTTGGGGAAGATAAAGAGAGTGAGATATATAGCTAAAGAATGTTAATGGGATCATATTGATTATTGAAATTTGACATGTAGATTATTGAAACTTGACTAAGTTTGAAATTTAATATGATCCTCTATAAACTAGAATCTACATTATAAGTCCTATAGAGCTATACTTAAATTTTATATTTCATGTATATATTCTCCTTCGAGGGTGGATTTAACATGTGTCAAGAATGAAAAATCTAAACACTCACAAAACCTTTACATTGGACAATGCAGAACATTTGGCACTCGCCAAATGCAAAAAAATGACTTTTCACATTTGGTGAGCGCCAAATTTGGCGTGCACCAAATGTGAAAATTCAAATTTTGCATTTGGCGAGCGCCAAATTTGATGCGCGCCAAATGTGAAAATTCAAAATTTTTCATTTGGCGAGTGCCATATTTGGTGCTCGCCAAATGGTTTGCTTGGGAGAATACCAACCCTTTGGGTTGGATTTGCCTTGGGCATCCAACCCGTAGGTTTGGATGACCTTTTCATGCTAATGATGCATTTTTATGAAAATGTAAGAAGTGACACCTTTTTGGTACCACAACTTGGTGCACTTACCCCATCAACAAAAACTTCTATAACCAAGATGTCATCATTAGTCACTTTATAGCATAAGTTGCTGTCAGCATTACCTGTAGAAAAACCTATCTTCAAAAGATACTTATCCAATTTTGCATACCAAGCTCTTGGAGCTTGTTTCAACCCAAACAAAGGTTTCCTTAACCTGCAAACCATATCTTTGTTATCTATCAAAGAAAATCCATTAGGTTGTTCAATGTAAACTTCTTCTTCAAGATCTCCATTCATAAATGCACATTTAATACCCATTTGATATACTTTGTAGTTCTTGTGTGCTGCAAAAGCCAAGAATAATATGACTACCTTAATTCTAGCTACCAATGCAAAGGTTTCATTATAATCAATTCCTTCTTTCTGATAATATCCCTTACACACTAGTCTTGCTTTATTTTTGATTACCTTACCATCTTCATTAAGTTTATTTCTGAATACCCATTTTGTTCCAATCACATTTTTGTCTTTAGGTCAGGGTACTAATGTCCATGTGTTATTTTTCTCAATTTGTTCTAGTTCTTCTTCCATAGCTTTAATCCAGTGTTTATCTTCACATGCCTCATTAATTGATGATGTTTCAATTTGAGAAATAAGACATACCTCTTCATTTGCCAGTATTCCTCTTGTCATAACTCCTTTATACTTGTTTCCAATTATCTGATCTTCTAAGTGATTCACTCTTACATACCGAGGTGTCTATGTTTGTTGTTGTTCCTTAGTTACAGTGGAATTTTTAGATGATACCGATGTAACTAGATCTTCATTCTATACCAGTGGGTTCAATGTAGGTTCATTTGTTAGAATCTATATACCTTGAAGTTACTCTGGATTGTTCATCAATCTTTACATTTGTACTCTCAATAATTTTCTGCACTATTTTGTTAAAACATCTATATGCCCTCCTCTTAGATGAATAACCAATAAATAATCCTTCATCACTTCTAGGATAAAATTTGCTAATATACTCATCTCTTCTAATATAGCATTTACTTCCAAATATTCTAAAATATTTAAGAGTAGGAGTAATACCAAACCATAGTTCATGAGGGGTCTTACCGGTTTCTCCTTTGATGTGAATGTTGTTGAATGTGTAGACTGCTGTGGTTATTGCCTCTCTCCAATATACATGTGGTAAATTTTCTTTAGATAACATACTTCTAGCTGCATCCAAGATAGTTCTGTTTTTCCTTTCTACAACTCCATTCTACTGTGGTGTCTAGGGTGCTGATATCTGTCTTCTGATTCCATTCACTTCATAGAATGCATTAAATTCCTTAGATGTAAATTTTAGGTCCCGGAGACAACTGAGAGGGGGGGGGGGGGTGAATAAGTTGTCTCATAAATTCAAACCAAAATCTTATTTAACCAACTTAATGCTTAAAACCAGTAAACAAGTAAATTATGTCGGTAGACAGTGTTAACAGTAAATTGCTATACCGGTAAGGATTAATGCATGAAACATAAACACAAAGTCATCCACAACACATGACACCAATATTTGTACGTGGAAACCCTGTAAGGGAAAAAACCATGGTGGGAAACCTTACCCACAATCAGATGATACTACTGCAGATAGTAAGTGTACAAAAAGGGGTCTGCACATGCAGAAAGGCCAATAGCCTAGAGCTCACTACTCAATCACAAATGGGAGTCACACTGACTACAGCTGGATGGTTAAATCCAATAAGAATGTACTGCACAAAATAGCATCTTCAGTACCTGTGTAATGTTGATATGCTTCTACAAAAGCCTAACTTCACCTACAAATGATGTCTTCATGTATACCTCTGCTTGATCTCGCATATACCTTCGCACAATTCTTTTTCGCATTCCGCACTTGATCTTACAAATAAGATCTTACATTTATACCATACCCTAAGACCAATTTTAGTAGGTTGGCTCTACAAGATATTACAATAAAAACATTTTACAAATAATATAATATCCGATGCAATAACTGATTGAAGATGTCAGCTTAATGCATTTACAACAATAATAAATCATCTCCATAGCATGCAATGCTGATCTAGAAAAGATATACCTGCCGATGTAACCCTAGATAACCTGGACCTATTTGCTAGTAAAAGCAAATATGCATATATGAATATACCAATGATTATTTCTTCAAAATAAAGTGTCCACAGGATGTCTTCGACATTACCGAGTGTCTTCCATATCATTCCAGGTACCGGTGAACAATATATCCTGCCGGTGAATCATATGCCAGTAACTGTTGCAAAGTTTACTGTTTGCTGGTGAATGTTGTTGGATCTCCAAAGTAGGTGAATTCAGTAGATGTTGACATCAATGACAAAACCATACCAAAATACCAACAATCTCCCCCTTTGGCATTGATGGCAACACAAGATGGAAAAACCATCAAAGTGCCAAAATAGAAATGCCAAAATACAAAAACCAACAATCTCCATTTCTCCCCTTGGGAGTAACAATACCAATTTCTCCCCTGAAATCTTTCACCAAAAAGATAATGTGTTTTTCCATAGATATCTCTCCCCCTTTGACATCAAATGCCAAAGTCACAAAACTCAAGTTCATACAAAATACCAACCAATTCGATATACCAACTACTCCCCCTGAGAAGTAGCTTCCTCATCAAATACCAGAAAATGATTTGTCCATTTAATTCTGTCGGTTAATGACAATCATCAACTGTCTAAGTCTCTACCGGTGGTGGTATGACTCCAAGCTGATCTCTGAGCTACTCAGAAGTCTCCTTAGGTAAAGGTTTTGTGAAAATATTTGCAAGCTGTTCTTTAGTATTTACATAAACCAGTTTTATCTCTTTTTCTTCAACTTTTTCCCTTAGAAAATTCAGTTTGATAGAAACATGTTTTGTTTTAGAATGTAATACCGGATTTTTAGATATATCAATTGTTGCAGTGTTATCACAGTATATAGTAATAGGTTCCATGCATTTTACCTTTATGTCTTTCAACATTTGCTTAAGCCAAAGTACCTATGTACAGTTTGTTGCTGCTACAACATATTCTGATTCTGCTGTTGATAAAGATGTACAACTTTGTTTCTTACTCAACCAAGAAACTAATCTCTTTCCAAGAAAAAATGCTCCTCTAGTGGTTCTTTTTCTATCATCCACATCTCCTGCCCAATTTGCATCTGTGTATGCACATAGATCAAAATTTTCATCTTTAGGATACCATAATCCAAGATTTGTTGTGCCTTGTAAGTACCAGAAAATCCTTTTCATTACTGACTCATGATTTTCCCTAGGATTACTCTAAAATCTAGAAACAATACATACTGCATTCATAATATCAGGCCTGGTTTGTGTCAAATACAATAAACCTCCTATCATAGATTTGTATCTAGTTGGATTAACAGGTGTAGATTCATCCCTTTGAGATAATTTGTCATTTGTAGTCATAGGTGTGCTTACCGGTTTAGAGTTCTCCATCCCAAATTTCTTTAGTAGTTCTTTCAAGTACTTAGATTGACTCAAAAATATACCTTTATCAGTCTGTGAAATCTGCAATCCTAAAAAGAATTTTTTTTCTCCAATCATAGACATTTCAAATTCTTGCTGAATTTTAAGAGAAAATCATTTACATAATCCATCTTTTCATCCAAAGATTATATCATCAACAAATACTTCAATAATCAAGATGTCATCATTAGTTACTTTGTAATGTAAATTGCTATATGCATTTCTTTTAGTAAAACCAATCTTTAAAAGATACTTATCCAATCTTGTATACCAAGCTCTTGGGGCTTGTTTCAATCCATACAGAGCTTTTCTTAACCTGCAAACCATATCATTGTCATCTGTCAAAGAAAATCCATCAGGTTGTTCAATATAAACTTCCTCTTCAAGATCTCCATTCAAAAATGCACATTTAATATCCATTTGATAAACTTTGTAATCCTTGTGAGCTCCAAAAGCCAAGAATAATCTAACTGCCTCAATTTTGGCTGTCGGTGCAAAGGTTTCATTGTAATCAACTCCTTCTTTCTGAGAATATCCCTTACACACTCGTCTTGCTTTATTTCTGACAACCTTTCCATCTTCACTAAGTTTGTTTCTAAATACCCATTTGGTTCCAATTACATTTTTATCTTTAGGCCGGGGAACTAATGTCCAAGTATTATTTTTCTCAATTTGTCCTAATTCTTCTTCCATAGCTTTAATCCAAAATTTATCTTCACATGCCTCATTGATAGATGATGGTTCAATTTGAAAAATAAGACATACCTCTTCATTTGCCAATCTTCCTCTAGTCATAACTCCTTTGAATTTGTTTCCAATTATTTGATCTTCAGAATTATTTAGTCTTACATACCGGGGTGTCTTAGTTTGCTATTGTTTTTCAATTACTATGGAATCCTCTGATGATACCGGGGTAACCGGATCTTCATTCTGTACTAGTGGATTCAGTGTAGGTTCATTTGTCACAACTTTTGTTGCCAGTTAAGAGTCTATATACCATGAAGTTCCTCTGAATTGTTCATCAATCTTTACATTTGTACTCTCAACAATTTTCTGCAATCTTTTATTAAAACATCTATATGCCTTGCTCTTAGATGAATAACCAAGAAATATTCCTTCATCACTTCTAGGATCAAATTTTCCAATATACTCATCTCTTCTAATATAACATTTACTTCCAAATATTCTGAAATACTTAAGAGTAGGTATATTACCAAACCATAGTTCATGAGGGGTCTTACCGGTTTCACCTTTGATGTGAACGTTGTTGAATGTATAGAAAGCAATGCTTACTGCCTCTCTCTAGTACACATGTGGTAGATTTGCTTCTGATAACATTCTTCTTGCTGCATCCAAGATAGTTCTATTTTTCCTTTCAACAACTCCATTCTATTGTGATGTCTGAGGTGTTGATAACTGTCTTTTGATTCCATTCACTTCACAGAATGTATTAAAGTCCTTAGATGTGAATTCTCCTCCTTGATCTGATCTTAAACATTTGATTTTCTTCCCGGTTTCATTTTCAACCATTGCTTTGAATAGTTTGAACTTCCCAAGTGCTTCTGATTTTTCTTTGAGAAAAGTAACCCAACAAATTCTAGAATAATCATCAATAATTAGCATGAAATATCTATCACCTTGTAAGCTTTTAGTTCTAGCTGGACCACATAAATCAGTTTGAATTAAATCAAGAGCATTATTGGATTTTTCTGGTATACTTTTGAAACTAGCTCTAACTTGTTTTCCAAATTGACATTCCTTACAAATTGTATTATGAGGTTTCACAATTTTAGTTAGATCTCTAACTGCCTTAGAAGTATTGATTTTTACCATGCAATCAAAATTTACATGACATAGTCTCTTGTGCCATAACCAACTTTCATCTATATGTGCAATTAAGCATGCCTTTTCACTGTTATTCAAATGAAAGATATTACCTCTAGTCTGATTACCGGTTGCAATTTCCAAACCAATTCTATTCATGATTTTGCATTTTCCATTTTTAAAATGTAACTGAAAACCTTTCTCAACTAATTGACCAACACTTAAAAGATTATGCTTTAATCCTTCAACATAGTAGACATTGTCAGTGTTATATTTACCATCAAGAGATAATGAACCCTTACCTTTGATTGAATAGGCTTTGCCATCTCCAAACCTTACTAAACCTCCATTGTATTCTTGAAAGTTCAAGAATTTACCTTTGTCTCCAGTCATATGATGTGAGCATCCTAAGTCAATAATCCATTCATCCTTTGATTCAACTTTAGCTACTAGGGCTTGTTCTACCAGTTGAGCAATAGGTGCCAATTGATCTTCTGTTATAGCAACAAAAACCCATCCATTGTCTATTGGATCCTCATCAAAATCATCAGTCACACCTTCATCAGCAATGTAACAAGATTTATCTTTGTTCTTCTTAAATCTGTATCTCTGATATTCAAGATTAGGCTTGTATGTTCTTCTAGCTTCTTCTCTTAGTCTAGCATGTCTATCAGGGCATCTTGAAGCCATATGACCAATCTTATTATAGTTAAAACATTTAAAGGGTGATTTACCTTCATACTTACTTCCAATTGGACCTTTTGGCATTTTCCTTGCAAATAGTGCTTCAAGTTCTTCAAGCTCTTCATTCTCCTTTCTGGTTTCTTCAAGTTCTCTTGCATAAAAGGCTCTCCAATCTAATTTGTCAAATGATGGAGCAGATGATGTTGATGCTTTAAAGACCAAATTAGTTTTTATAGTAGCAATAGGACCAAATTCCTCAATTTGAAAAGCTGAAAGTTTTCCAATCAATGTATCCCTACTTACTGATGTATTAGGCATTGTTCTCAACTCATTTATAGCAGTAACTTTCATTTTATATGCCGGTGGCAAACCTCTTAATATTTTTGAAACAATTTCATCTTCACTCAAAGTTCCTCCACAACATTTAATACCCAAAACAATTTCATTTACTCTTTCCATAAAAGCAGAAATCCTTTCATCTTCTTCCATTTTCAGATGTTCCTACCTGACTCAGAAGCTTTCAAGTTTTGCTATTTTAACTGTGGAATCTCCTTCATTCAGTGTTTCCAAATGATCCCAAATAGCTTTAGCAGTAGACCTATCTGATAATCCCATGATTTGTTGATCCGATAATGCGCTCAAAAGTGCTTCTCTTGCTTTGCAATCATTCTCTTCATCTTTGGCTAAGGTAGCTGGAGCAATCTGACCAACTACAATAGCAGTATAACCATTCTTAGTAACTTCCTAGATGTCTTTACGGATGCAATTCAAATGTGTCTCCATTCTGATCTTCCATATCCCATAGTTGGTTCCATAGAGTTTAGGACTATCCTTTCTAAAATAATAGTAGACATTGGATCTCCTCAAGTTGTTAAACTTCTACAAAAGAGGACTAAGCTCTGATACCAATTGTCAGGTCTTAGAGACAACTGAGAGGGGGGGGGGGTGAATCAGTTGTCTAATAAATTCAAACCAAAATCTTATTTAACCAACTTAATGCTTAAAACCAATAAACCAGTTAAGTATACCGGTAGATAGTGTTAATAGTAAATTTCTATACCGGTAAGGATTAATGCATGAAACGTAAACACAAAGTCATCCACAACACATGACACCAATATTTTTACATGGAAACCCTATAAGGGGAAAAACCACGGTGGGAAACCCTACCCACAATCAGATGATACTACTGCAGATAGTAAGTGTACAAAAAGGGGTCTGCACATGCAGAAAGGCAAATAGCCTAGAGCTCACTGCTCAATCACAAATGGGAGTCACACTGACAATAGTTGGATGGTTAAATCCAATAAGAATGTACTGCACAAAATAGCATCTTCATATGCTGGATTCAATACTAGTGTAATGCTATGCTTCTACAAAAACCTAACTTTACCTACAAATGATGTCTTCGTGTATACCTCTACTTGATCTTGCATATACCTTCACACAATTCTTTTTCGCATTCCGCACTTGATCTTACAAATAAGATCTTACATTTATACCATACCCTAAGACCTATTTTAGTAGGTCAGCTCTACAAGATATTACAATAAATTTTTTTTACAAATAATATAATATCCGATGCAATAACTGATTGAACATGTCAGCTTAATGCATTTACAACAATAATAAATTATCTGCATAGTGTGCCATGCTAATCTGGAGAAGATAAACCTGCCAGTGTAACCCTAGATAACCTGGACCTATTTATCGGTAAAAGCAAATATGCAAATATGAATATACCAATGATTATTTCTTCAAAATAAAGTGTCCACATGATGTGTTCGACATTACCAAGTGTCTTCCATATCATTCTAGGTACCGGTGAACAATATATCTTGCTGGTGAATCATATGCCAGTAACTGTTGTAAAGTTTACTGTTTGCCTATGAATGTTGCTGGATCTCCAAAGTAGGTGAATTCAGTAGGTGTTGACATCAATAACAAAACCATACCAAAATACCAATAGTAAATTCTCCTCCTTGATCTGATCTCAAACATTTGATTTTCTTACCGGTTTCATTCTCTACCATTGCTTTGAATAGTTTTAACTTCCCAAGTGCTTTTGATTTTTCTCTGAGAAAAGTAACCCAACACATTCTACAGTAGTCATCAATGATTAGCATGAAATATCTATCACCTTGTAAACTTTTAGTTGTAGCTGGACCACATAAATCAGTATGAATTAAGTCAAGAGCATTATTGGATTTTTCTGGAATACTTTTAAAAGTTGCTCCAACTTGTTTTCCAAATTGACATTCCTTACATACCGGATTGTGAGGCTTAACAATCTTAGGTAAATCTCTAATTGCTTTAGTAGTACTGATTTTTACCATGCAATCAAAATTTACATGACACAGTCTCTTATGCCATAGCTAACTTTCATCAATATGTGCAATTAGGCATGTCTTTTCACTGTTATTCAAATGAAAGATATTTCCTCTAGTTTGATTTCCGGTTGCAATTTTCAAACCAGTTCTGTTCATAATTTTGCATTTTCCATTCTTGAATTGTAACTGAAATCCTTTCTCAACTAATTGACCAACACTCAAAAAATTATTCTTTAAACCTTCCACATAGTAAACATTGTCAGTATTATGCTTACCATCAAGAGATATTGTACCTTTACCTTTGATCAAACAAGCTTTATCATCTCCAAATCTTACTAGACCTCCATTATATTCTTGAAAGTTCACGAATTTACTTTTATCACTAGTCATATGATGTGAGCATCCCGAATAAATGATCCATTCATCCTTAACTTCAACTTTAGCTACCAAGGCCTACTCTACTAGTTGAATAGTAGGTGCCGGTTGATCTTCTATTATAGCAACAAAAACCCATCCATTGTCTGTTGGATCTTCATCAGAATCATCAATGACTCCTTCATCAACAAGATAACAAAATTTATCTTTATTCTTCTTAAATCTGTATCTCTGATATTCAGGGTTAGGCTTGTATGTTCTCCTAGCGTCTTCTCTTAGTCTAGCATGTCTATCAGGGCATCTAGAATCCATATGACCAATCTTATTACAGTTCAAGCATTTAAAGGATGCTTTACCTTCATACTTACTTGCAATTGGACCTTTAGGCATTTTCCTTGCAAATGTGCTTCAAGTTCTTCATTTTCTCTCCTGCATTCTTCAAGTTCTCCTGCATAAAAGGCTTTCCAATCAGACTTGTCAAATGATGGTGCAGATGATGTTGATGCCTTAAAAGCTAAATCTATCTTTATAGTAGAAACAAGACCAAATTCCTCAATTTCAAAAGCTCAAAGTTTTCCAATCAATGTATCCATAGCTATTGATGTATTAGGCATTGTTCTTAACTCATTTATAGTAGTAACCTTCACTTTATATGTTGGTGGCAATCCTCTTAAAACTTTTGAAATGATTTCATCTTCACTTAAGGTTCCTCTACAACATTTAATACCCAAAACAATTTCATTAACTCTTTCCGTAAAAGCAGAAATCCTTTCATCTTCTTCTATTTTCAAATTTTCATACCTAACCTGAAAGCTTTCAAGTTTTGCAATTTTGACTATGGAATCTCCTTCATTCAATATTTCCAAGTGATCCCAAATAGCTTTAGCAGTAGACCTATCTGATAATCCCATGATTTGCTAATTTGATAATGTGCTCAAAAGTGCTTCTCTAGCTTTGCAGTCATTTTCCTCATCTTTTCCTAAGGTAGGTGGATTAGGTTGATAGGGAGTAGGAGCAGTATACCCATTCTTTGTAACTTCCCAGATGTCCTTTCCAATGCAATTTAGATGTGTCTCCATCCTGATCTTCCATATGCCATAGTTGGTTCTATCAAGTTTAGGATTGTCCTTCCTGAAATAGTTAGTAGACATTGGATCTCCTCAAGCTGTTAAACTTCTACAAAAGAGGACTAGGCTCTGATACCAATTCTTAGGTCCCGGGGACAATTGAGAGGGGGGGTAAATCAGTCTAATAAATTCAAACCAAAAACAACTTATCCAGCTTTAATGCTTGATACTGGTAAACCAGTCTTTTATGTTGGTAGACAGTTTTATCAGTTAATTGCAATACCAGTACAGATTAATGCATGAAATAGAAAGACAATAACATCCATAACACATAACACCAATATTTGTACGTGGAAACCCTGTAAGGGGAAAAACCACAGTGGGAAACGTTACCTAGAATGAGATGATACTACTATAGATAGTATGTGTATACAAATGGGGTCTACACATGCAGAAAGGCCTAGCACCTAGAGCTCACTGCTCAAACACAAATAGGAGTCACACTAACTACAATTGGATGGTTAAATCCAATAAGGATGTACTGCTCAAAATAGCATCTTACTATCCTGGATTCAGTACCAGTGTAGTTCTGATTGTCTTTACAAAAACCTTGCTTCAACCTTCAAATGATGTATGTGTGTAAAGCTCTGCTTATTCTAGCATATACCGAATTATTTCTTCATTCCACATTTGATCTTACAAATAAGATCTTACATTTATACCATAACCTAAGACCAATTTTAGTAGGTCGGCTCTAAAGGATATTACAATAAAATCAATTTACAAATAAAGCAATATCCGATGCAATAACCGATTCAACATGTCGGCTTGATTCATTTACAACAATAATAAAACATCTCCATAGCATGTCATGCTGATCAGGAATAGATAAACCTGTCGGTGTATATCTTGGACCTATTTTCCGGTAATAACAAATATGCAAATATGAATATGCCAATGAACAAATCTCCAAGATAAAGTGTCCAAATGATGTCTTCAACATAACCAAGTTTTTTCAATGCCATTCCAAGTGTCGGTGAACATTATGCAGATACCGGTGACTGTGCATAAGTCATTTACTTGCCGGTGAACATTGCCAATTCTTCAAAGTGCTAGAGTTGATAAGTGATAGTAGGTGTTGACATCAATGACAAAACCATACCAAAATACCAACAATTATAAGATGTTATTGTAGTTAATTAATTCTTAATCTTCAAAATAATACAGTTGTAAGACGTCTATTTGTTTTTTGTATAGCTGGTCGAGAGTGGGATGCACTACATTTGTATATTGTAAACAATCTTGATTGGATGACGGTATGGATTGAACATTGTCAATATTTTGGATGCACATTAACATGGGAAGGTGTGGCTTCATTGGTTAAAGAAGCTCATCGTAATGGAAATTCCAATGTTACGCAAATGGAAATTGATTTAGCATATAGTTTAAGAGATAAATAGGTACGTATAAATTTATTAATCACCCATATGTTTATCAACTCACAATGCAATAAATTTTACATGTTTGACATATCGCAGGTCAAACACCACAACGCTATGTGCTGCAATGGTCATAAATTTCGCATAAAAAAGTTGGATGATATGAAAAAAACTTGTGATTCTCGCATCACTGCTGTCTTTGAGGTGACAAATATTTCATCGAGAAATGACATACATCCTCAACAGTCTCAAAATTGATACTGTGGCATTTTGGATGATATACTTGAGTGTGACTTTAATTCCTTCAAATTAGTTTTGTTCGTCGTTAAATGGTGCAGGCTACGATTGAATAAAAATGATCCTGATAGAACTGTTATTGAACATGATAATGGTTTTGCAATGGTAAATACAAGGTCATTTGAACCAGTTGGGGATGAGACCTATGTTCTTCTAAGCCAATGTGAGCAAGTATTTTACTCAGAGGTCCCACATAAACCGGGTTTGTCATTTGGTGTTAGACATGATCCAAGAGGAAGGTCGATAAAGTATAATGTGATGGAAGAAGAAGATACCAAAGAAGTAGAAGATGAAGTAGATGATGATCACGATCGATAGTTTCTCAATGATGATGAAGAAGAAGAAGAAGAAGAAGAAGAAGAAGAAGAAGAAGAAGAAGATGATGATGATGATGATGATGATGGTGATGGTGATGGTGATGGTGAGGGTGATGATGATGGTGAAGACTATGATGGTGATGATGATGGCAAAGACAACGACGACAATGACGACGATGATGACGATGATGATGATGATGATGATGATGATGATGATGATGATGATGATGATGATGGCAATGATGATGGCAATGATGTTGGCGATGATGACCTTGATGTTCATGATGATGAATGAAATATATGAGGTATGTGATTAGTATATTATCAATTTAATATTGATTTCTTGATACATTTTTTTTTACATAATTAATTCATTATGTTTTGAATTCTAATGCCATTACATAATTAATTAATGATGCACCTTTTAATATGGAGATGGAGATAGGGAGAGTGACTATTTATGTGACATTTTTTAAACTTTGTGTTTATTTATGGAATTTGGATTGTTTATTAGCTATGCGATGGATTACATGTTTATGATGATGCATGTTACATTTTTTGAACTTTATGTTTATTTATAGAATGTGGATTGTTTATTACCTATGTGATGGATTACATGTTTATGATGACACATATGTGATGCTAATTGTTATGCTCAATTACATCTATGATGATACATCATGTGATTCTTATGATGCTTATAATACGTATGTATTTATTGTTTATCAACTTACAAATGTAGTAATGCTTATGATGCTCAATTGATGGTGTTGATTTCATGTATAGTCCCTGTGTGATGCTATCACCCTTGGTGGGAACAGGTCGTTGACTACAGACATCGTCAACCATTTAGTTGAGGATCATGCATAGTCTACATAAAGTAAAGGTAAGGAATTAAAAAATTTACAATGATTTTGATGACATCTTTTTATTATTTAATACTCTTTTTGTCTACAAAGTTAATGTTATTCATGTTGTGTACTATCTAATTTTTAGCTAACATAAGATAATTGAATTACATGTGTAAGAACCTGAACCCCTTTGACAAGGATCCTGCACAGTGTCATGGATGGACAGGTATAACTAGTCAATACACCCTATAGAGACAATTTTTTTAAAAAAAATTTCTTGGAAAACAAACTTCCTCAGTTTTTCAAACCTCGACAATACCATTAAATCTATTACAGTTATCAACACTTCAGGCCCCAGTTGGACTTATTACAATTTTAATCCCAAAATCAACTTTAGGGCCAACTTCTTCAGCAACATTGCCCTCATTTGCAAAATTTCTCTCTCATTTGATGGAGTGCAGGTTCCCCCAAATAGGTATTTGTCAAATCTGTCTTCATCAAGTGAGGGAAATGCAGGAATAGAAAATGAAAGTGAGACATGTAGTAGGTCTACAATAGGGAGATCAATAAGAGGTCAAAAGATTAGAAAAAAATTCAATAAATGTATGAAATTTTTCCTTGCTCATGGGGGGTCATGTTCTTATGATGATGAGACCAAAGGCGACATTGATGCGGCACTGAGGTACAAACATCTACAGAAACAATGGGTGCCCAAGGAACTTCCTCCAATAAACACCGATTTTTGTGTTAACGATAGGATATATCACATAGCACCTTCGTCGTTAGATGGTTTCAGCTTATTTTCCATGGACGCCATAAAGGTCTGTTACAAGAAAGTTGTTGAATTGATGGAGTTTGTCGGACCTTGTTACAATTACAATAATTGGATGTAGATTGTTAAATATAAAAAAATTATGCGTAGGTATGCATTGTCAGCAAATTATATACAACAGAAAGATAATGATCAAAGTAAACAAGTGGCTGTATACATTTATGGTCGACCAAAAGCAACAGGGAACATTGCAAGTTTTATAAATAGTACGTGACCTGGGTCAATTAATAAACAACCCAATTGCCTATTTGAGGAACGCGAGGGAAATCGTGTATTCGTATGTGCGATAAAATCAATAAGTGTAGGCAAAGAGATTCTAATCGATTATAGTTTGAATCATATAGATACAAAAAAAGTTAATATCATGGGGGTCGTATGTACTATATACCATTTAAATTAACCAACCTCCAATTAATGAATCCAATATACCATTTTATTATGATTTTTGTTTGCTAAGTCTATTGGTTTAATTTCGCTAACGTTTTTTATATTTTTTCTTTGTCATAGGGCGACATGGATCCATTACATATCGCAGACAAGGGTGTCGGTTGCGACACTTCTACTGAGCAAGTAAACCTCCTTGTAATTGTATAAATAAGATAGAAGCAAACTGTTACATTATTATGTTCTTTTTTTAAGAGATTTAGACTAATTTTGTAACTGTTAATGATATTCTTGACACAGACAGATGTTCGGGGAAAGGGAAAGGGAGTTGCAGTACCTCAGCACCTCTCTAGGGATGTGGAATCAATAGGATTAATCAATGATGACCATAAAAATTCCACACACTCTATGGAATTCATAAAAAAGCCTCTTAGAAAAATTACTAAAGAGATTGTTGCTTTGGCAACCATACGTCCTATGACTGATGAGATACGAGAGAGGGTGGAAGTATTGATTCGGACAATAGAAAACTTGCAAGTAAGCAGTAATGAAAGCTTTTATTATAACAAAAGTTCAATAATGGTTTATATTTTATTCTCTTTTATGTCATTAACTAAAATTTGTACGTGTTGTTTTTACAGCAATTTATCCACCCTCATGAAAGTCGTTGCCATGGTCAGGGTGTTGCCGGTACTTCAGGTGATGATGATTTTCATGTATTATCACTTGCTTGGCTTATCACTTTGAGTACCCAAAACACATCATACTTGATAATGTCAATCTTCAAAATAAAGGTTCATCCTTGTTTACAATTCTTGCACTTTTCAAATATTTAATGTATTATTCTTCAGGTGTTGTCAACGTTCCTGTGCAAATATCCTCATCGCCTCATGATAGGTTAGCTCCACCTATATTGCTGACCACAATGTTGAAAACACATACCATTCAAACATCCTCTACTGCACGCCATATTGGCCCACCCACTATTGGTAGATCCCTCTTTTCCTCTATCTTTTGTTATGTGTTTATTTCCCTTCAAGCCTTCTTTCTTGGGGGCATTTCATAGCGGATTCATTTTCTGTAGGAGAAGCTGCTCATGAGGATGTGCCAAAGGCGACTACTGTTGATAACATACCATCATTTCGTAGATCTTCTCGTATTGCTAGTACAGGAACATTGCAAGCCACATTGGTGGTGAGTGACAAAGAAATGATTCCCTTAAAGATACAAAAGGTTCCAGGTACTTTAAAATTATTATTGTATATAGTCTAATTGTAATTTACTTTATGATCACTCATTTTCGACTAATGATCCCATGATTTTTTTGCAGGAAATGATATTTTCTATAAACATCTTAGTGACATTATATTGCATATATTTGGGCCCACCATATGTAAAAGGTGGTACATCATATGTGAACTAACCCTAATCCACTATTTTGATTTCATATCATTGCTAGAATAGATTTCCTTTGATCCATTTCTTGAACTGTAATAAATGTAGGTTCAATTCATTTCTGAATCTAACAGGTTTGTTTTTTCTTTAAAAGGTGGAATGACCAAGAACAAAGGTTAAAAGATGAATTGACAAACCAAATGATTGAGTGGTTTGGAAATAACACCTTTGACAAAACCAAGCTCCTTGAAAAAGCTGGCACATATCTAAAGTATGTGAGGGACCAATACATGACCCATTTAGAGAGGAACCTAAAGTACGAGCGTCCCCCCATGATTCTAGAGAGGGAGTGGAAGGACCAGATTTTGGATGCCAAAGAGAGAATTGAAAGGAAAAAAGGAAAAACTCCACCAGACGCCAGAAGAAGGTACGAGATACTATTAAGAATCTAATTATGCACTAATTAATTACTCTTTATATTTATATAATCTAACATATTTCAAACTTTTTATAGACTAAGTGACACGTCAAAGTCAACCAAGGCAAGACAAGAAAAGAATGGGCAACACAAACTCGGCTCTGGTGGTTATATGAAACTTGTTGCACGAATTGTAAGTATCTCATGTAAATGAAATATTGCATCAAAACATTAATAAATTGCAAACGATTTTTTTTTAATCAAACAATGCAAGCAAAATTCACAATACAAAGAAAAAATGCAGGGCTCTGAATTCAATAGAGTGCCCATAGAAGATGACAAGAGAATTGCCTACCAGCAAGGCTATTCAGCGGTGGCTGATCAGCTATGAGAATTGAGTGGGCATACACAATATTCGAGTGCATCCCTCACACAGGTAAATATGCTAAATGGAAATTGTTTCAGATTGAATACTTTACCAATAATCTAATTGTTGTTGAGTTCCAACATAAAGTGACTATGTTTGTTTTAAATAAGCAAGCAATGATAACAATGTGCATGACATTGGAATGCAGTTTGCTAATCGTGGAACACCACATGCACATGAAGGTCTGGATGTGCATCCCAGTAGTGGAGGTATTCATTTTCTATTTAAATTTATGTATTTATTAATACAATTAAACATATTAATTTGTAATAAGAGTAGTAATTAATGTAACCTTTTTTGTTAATATTTTAGAGCATGTAGTCGGTGGTGACCAAGTGGAGCATGATCTGGGTACACAACATCAGGAACATGATGTTCCCCACTCAGGTAAAGAGGACCATTGTTATTCCTTTAAACAAATATAATTGCAATTGGTGTTCAACATTAATGTAACCTTTAGTATTTCAACTCCAGATGATCTAGAGGGTGTTGAGCATGTTGAGGTTGAGGCTAGATAAAATGATGTGGCTCCATCAGGTAAAGAGCACAATAGTTATGTTCTCTAAATTAATGAAATACTTGTAACAATAATAAAAAATGTTTTAAACTTAACCCATTTCTTTGTTATTGCAAAGGAACCCCCTCTGCTTCAGTGTCCTCATCCTAAGTATAGGACTAGGCATACATCAAGATCACGAGCAGAGGGTGGAACAACTGCAGAGGGGGGAAATGATGAAGAAACCGATGTTCCACTTAGTCTTTTCATAGCTTCAAAGAAAAAACAAAAAAAGAAATGATTGTAATTTACCGTATTTGATAATGACTGATTTTTATGTGTTAGTGAATGTAATTATGTGCTAATTAATGGTTATGGATGATATGTGTTAATGAACGTTATGTGATATTAATGAATGAATGATATATTTTATTAATGGTAGAATGAATGAATGAATGAATGTTATAAGATGTTAACAGGTAATTTAGAGTGATATTAGTGGGGGCGGGGAGGGGCCAAATGAGCTTCCACCTTCATGTGGTTGGCCCTGTTAAGTAGAGAATATTAAACTATTCTCGAAACCAAGTGAAGCTCAAGAAGATAACACACTTTTCAATATTTCATTATGTTGCACAGTTAATCTTATTGAATAATATATATTCAATCTTAATTGCAGGGTCCAACAGAGCCTACACGAACAACAACACCACAAGTTGCTGGGTATAATGAACTCCCATATTGTCTTGTATATACATGAACAATATGAGTTGCTTCTAGTGTTGATATCCAAGGCGAGACTGCAAAAGTTATGAATATGCCTCATCCTTGTAAGTTTTTTTATTACTTGTCATTTTCTTTAACATTTTGTTACTTCATGAATGAGATGTTTTCAGATGTCTATTCCATGAATACCTTTGTATTGTATGCTTCATGATCTCTCTTCTGATTCAACTCTTTATATGTCCTAAAATTTTATGAGCCTAATAGCTTCTACTCTTGTTGATAGTTTGGTGGCTTTGAACAATGGCTCCTTCGAAGAAGCATGATCCTTGTAATTTTGGCCTTCCATGATGTGAAAAAGAGGTTATGTTATGAATAATGGTCCAGATGATTTAGTTATTTCTTATTATGTTGAGTATGAGTAAATTTGGGCTTCCTTGGCTATGGTCACTATTTTGTACTAACTATTGTCATTTAGTGTGTTTTGAGAATGGACTTCAAGTAATCATGAGGGTGGAAACAATATTCAAGTGTAAGGGGGTATGCGACCTTGACCAAGGGATGAAAGTACCGGGAAAGTACAAGTGACTCATGTGTAGATCAATGTATCATTCACCTATTAATTCCTAGTAACATTCTCAAATAAACAAGCAAAGAGCTATGTTGAGTGCATATATACATTTTATGCTGCCATGATATAAGTAAGATATCAAACATTTAACTTAGATTGATTTGCAATTTCATTCATAAATATTAGATCTTCCTTGCAATTTCATTCTTGGTATCTCTATCAATCATGTTGATAAATGAAAATCCTAAACCTCTCTCATTGATGCATGAACATATAGAACGTTGTTGTTTCTACCTAGAGGATTGTAGGAATTGCTTTCAAAAGCTATCAAAAAATTGTTAAACCTTAATAGTCCAAGAATCTCTAAATTCATTGGTGAGAGGCCTTCTCAAGTGAAAACTTTTAGTGAAGGTTGTGTAACATTATTTTGAGAATGTATGGTAGTGCATGAAGGTTGTATAATAGTGTTGGGAAAATTATAATAATGTTAGAAGGCGATGACTTATGATTTTGTAGTGAGTAGTATTCTATAAGATCATAGTGGGTAGTTTAAATGATAATCATTATAGTCAACAATGTTTATGATAATCTATAATGACTAGTAACTAAAAAGTAGTGTTATATACGAAAACTAAATGATAGCAAATAGTCTAGTGTTAAAAGACTTAATATAGCCTATTTTAGATGCTATAAGTATCTAGAAACCTCTAATAAGGTTATGAAGATATTAAACATGCTTGGGGTAGAGTTTTTGGGTACTAGTGTATTACAAAGTTTAGAAAGGGTTTTCTTTCATTTCTTGAAACCCTAGACCCATGACAGTCATAAAATATGACATACCCATAAAGGAACAATGAGGGTCCCTAAGTGCATGTATATCTTGATTGTTGCTCCTCCACTCAACCCTACCCCTATGTAGAACATGTTACCCTCTCACCAAAACTCCAATGCTCCTTGCATGGAGGGAAATAAAAAATTATTACCTTTGTTGACAATAACTCATATTCCTCCAGTCAAGGATTTATAGTATCAAGTTATTAAGCGTTGACTTATATTTTTATAATGGCAAGGTTATCTAGTATTAAGTGGTGATACAAGAATACACAATTGATTATATATATTATCAAGCATATATATCTTTAGCAAAATTATTTAAAATATATCTAGAGAACGATACCTCTTCAAATATTTTATACAATTTTATTAAA
This sequence comes from Cryptomeria japonica, assembly GCF_030272615.1. Taxonomy (NCBI): domain Eukaryota; kingdom Viridiplantae; phylum Streptophyta; class Pinopsida; order Cupressales; family Cupressaceae; genus Cryptomeria; species Cryptomeria japonica. Next base: position 124,149,514 of record NC_081415.1, on the reverse strand, counting down.
GATATACATAGTAGTTATTACTTAATCTGAGATGTTCTTATTAGGTAACCCATCTACCATTATGTCTAAATAGTAATAATTACAACAAAACACTTCAATCTAGATTTTGTCATTCAAAGATAAATAAAATGCACATAGAAAGAACAATAGTTTTAATCCAGGATGTTCTTATTAGGTAAGGTATCTATGATTATGTCTAAATAGTAACAATTACAACAAAACATTTCAATCTAGTTTTTGTCAATCAGATACAAATAAAATGCTCATAGAAAGCACAATGCTTTCCCTTTCTCCTTAAATGAACAATTGAGAATTAAATACTTATACATACAAGGTACTAGTTAATGTGGATTTTGCAGGATTAATTTTTATAAATAGGTAAAAAAGACAAAGAGTTATTTTGTTGTACACAGACAAAATTATTTTAAAAAAAATGTTTTAATCAATATCTTAAAAAAATCATTAATAAAATTTAAAAGTCCTAATGGTGAGATGATGTTATGTTGAAAGATTTAAGTTTTTTAGTCATGCATATATGTAGATTTGGTGGGATTAAATTTTTATCCTAATTAATTAAAAATGACGAGTATAGATGTTAGAACATACATTTGATTATATTTACTATCTATCATGTATATCTGTAATAAATATATAAAATATGTGAAGACAATATTTTTCTCTTCATATATTTTATGTAACTTTATCAAACATATATATGCTAGTAAATTGCTCATTTTAGATATTATTATTAAATAAGTTATCTACCATTCAATTTCAAGTGTAAAAAAAAAGGTTTCTAAGATATTATTATTAAATAAGCTATCTGTCATTCACTTTCAAGTAGAACAAAACCTTTCAATTGAATAATTGTCAGTCAAAGATTATTAAAATACTCTTTAAATGATCAGTTGGAAACCAAATATTTTACAACATAACAGAATACTTATCACAACAGAAAACAAAGACATTCCTAATATATTTATTAGAATTTATCACAATAGAAAACAGAGACATACCTAACATATTTATTAATATTTCGTAATCTACATGTTGTTATTAGATAAGCTATCTACCATTCAGTATAAGAGATGCAACAAAACCTTTCAATTCAAGAGCAGTCAGTCCAAAATAAATCACGAGAAACATTAGAGTACCTTTCAATTCATGAGAAACACGAGAGTTTCTCTTTCTCTTTAAATGAGGGATTGGGAACCGATTGATTACAGCAAATAGCCTTAATTGTAAACAATGGCAGATCATCGCCAGCTTCACGTGGTGATGTTCCCTTGGCTTGCACATGGCCATATAACACCCTACCTAGACCTAGCCAAGGGCCTCCTCTCTCATGGCCTCAGAATTTCCTTCCTCTCCACTCCGCTTAACATTGCACGGATAAAAAAGCAGATAGTGCCTGGAATTGAGCTGGTGGAGCTCCCATTACCATCTGTGGATGGCCTGCCCTCAGGCGTCGAGTCCACCGCAGGTTTATCAGAGATAGGAAGAACAGACTTAGTGCCGCTGCTCGTCCAAGCGATAGATCTTTGCGAGGAGCCCTTAGGAGCTCTCCTGAAACTGCTTTCCCCAAATTTTGTCATACATGATCCGTTATTGTACTGGATTCCTCGGGTTGCCAAGAAAAAGGGCATTCCCACTATAAATCTCATGGTGGTTAACATGGCTGCCATGAGTTTCACAATAGGGCAGCTCAGGCAGGGACTGCCCGAAATCCCAACAGCCGAGGATCTGACTGTACCGCCACCCGAATTTCCCTCATTGGGCGTCCGCCGCCGAATTTTTGAAACCCGGAAGGATCTGCCGTTGTATCAAAACAAGCGGCATAACATTTGTGATGACCTCGCCTTCATGGATCGCCTTTCCCTGTCTGTGGAGGAAAGCTGGGCAACGGCTTGCAATACTTGCCGAGAGTTGGATGGGAAATTTGTGGACTATTTTCAAAGAATCACCGGGCGGTTAATGTTTCCCGTGGGGATTTCCATGCCCAGCCTGCCGCTGCGGCCTGATGCAGACCGTTGCTTGGACTGGCTGGACAAGCAGCCTGCTCGTTCTGTGGTGTTTGCGTCCTTCGGCAGTGAATGCGTTTTCACCGCCCAAGAGCTCGGTGCTCTCGTGTTAGGCTTGGACGAATGTAAAATTTCGTTCTTGTGTGTTCTTCTTGGCAATGCGGCAGCTGAGTTACACCAAGGCTTTGAGGATCACACCCATGGCAGAGGACTCGTCATTACAGAGTGGGCGCCTCAGTTGCATATCTTGAACCATCCTTCCACTGGAGCATTTCTTTCACATTGTGGGTGGAATTCTGTAACTGAAGGCCTGAGGTTTGGACAGCCTTTTGTTGCTCTTCCAATCCAGTACGAGCAGGGCATAACTGCAAGACTAATTGCTGAGGATTTGAAGTTAGGAGTGGAGGTGAGAAGAAACGAGGAGGATGGTTCTTTCACTAAGGAGGACGTAGCTAAAGCTGTAAGAGCTGTGATGGTGGAGGAAGAAGGCAAGCGGATCAAATCCAATGTTGAGGAAATTAGTAGGGTGCTGACCAGTAACGATTGCCAAGTCCGTCGAACAAACATCCGCAACTTTGTCTCTGCTCTCAAGGACAAAGCCTCCAGCAAACAAACTGTCTGATAAATATGTCTACGTTTATATCTATATCCATATTTATATTTCTAGGTGTTTGTGTTATTGTATTCCTTTTAGTGCTTTCAAATGGTTTAACTGTTTGTTGGACTATTAAGGTTTACTCTAATAAAGTCACCTTAGTGACTTGCAATTTTTCATTAGTTTATTAATGTTTTTATTGAATAATTAGTTACTTTCTTGTAGGTTGGTTATTCAAGAAGTTATATTGGAGAGGTTTTGATAAAGCTATAATGTAATACATTGAAAATCAACTTTCAATAATATCATTGTTATTTTATATTTAAAATTGTGTAAATGTAAATGTTTGTTGATTTTTACAATACTGTTTTATCCAGTAACTTTCATATCACTCAATAATTTCGAAGTCAACAAAATTACTTATTTGATTTGTCATATATAAAAAAATGTTGATATAGGAAGGTTTCATTTTTATTTTTTCTAATGAAAAATAAGTAAAATTTTTATTTTTCTTAATTAGTTGTTAGATTTTGTTTGGTTTTTCACTTCATGACAAATCTATTTGCAATTTATACTAAGATAAATTTTGTGTAATGGAACAAAAGGGAACTTGAATATTAAGTTGTTTCTTAGTGTTTTTGTTGTTCCTATGAATCAGGCTCTTTGCATGGAGGGTATGCTACTCATGGGTATGTCTGACCTCTCCTAGATTTTGTTTGGTCTTTCACTTACTGATAAATCTATTTGCAATTTATATTGAGATAAATTTTGTGTAGTGGAACAAAGGGGAACTTGAATATTAAGTTATTTCTTAGTGCTTTTGTTGTAATTTTTAGGAGGAAACATGTTTTAAATTTGGGGATATGTGATGCAGGAGCACCTAGGTCCTAATTTCCTTGTTTTTGCAAATTTTGGCTTATACTGACCTTAGCCAAGTCAGTGGTGAATAAGGACTCCAGGTGGGTCCAAGAGTGAGTATTTTGGCAATGTGGGTTCAGGTGGAGTTCATTTTATCTAGGTTTGCATTTTTGTGTAGTTAGTGTGTTTTGAGTAGTTTTGACCTTTTTGGTTGGTCAAAAGTGTCAAAAATTGACAAAAGCCTTAGAGGGTGTTAAGTAAGCCTTAGACCTATTTAAGATGTCATATGTGATGACTGGGTATAGGTCTCTTAGGTTGGAGAGACCAAAAGTGTCAAAAACACAAAGTTGCAAAAGTTGCAAAAAGTTGTCATGACAACATTTGAAAGTTATCATGACAATTTTTGCCCTAAAGCTAGTTAGCGGTGGATTTAGGGATTGCTCAACACCATGGAAGGACTCCACATGTGGAAAAACTATATAAACCTCCTCCTACACATTTTTCAAGGTTGGTGTACTTGGATTTTGAAAGCAATAATAAAAACAAAAGATTTTGGACTGCACTTTTACATTGTTTTTGTCAATTTTGCATTCTTATGAAAGCTTAATGGATTGAATCCATGAATCCAATGATGGATTGAGATTCAATAGTGTATTGCAGAGTAGGCTTTTCATTTTCAAGAATTGTAATTATTTTTTACTACTATTGAAGTGATTTGATTCACAAATAGCCAGTTTTGGCTTGTAAATAGTCTTTTCTTTGTAAATATGGTTGCCCCATGAATCCCACACATGCTGCCATCGCGGATAGTTGGGGTATGGTTGGCAACCTTTTGTATAGTGTAAATATGCAGTTTCAAGTGTTGGTTAAGTGTTTGATCATGAATGACACCTCTTCCTAGGCGAGTCTAGGAGCAACCTGGTTAGAGAAGAAGAGGGGAAGAAGTGTTGAATAATGCAGAGGTGAAAGAAAAAGCACCATTTCTGAATTTGGAGGAGTTCATGGAGTTGGGATAGACTTGTATCAATAAGGAGGATCCTTTGAAGATTCCATCTCATAGAAAAACCTCGAATTGCCTACTCACTGCCGGTGTAAGCCCTTGAAAACCCTACAAACCCTCAATTTTAGGGTTCATACCTTGTACGGATATACCAGAGCCTCAAACCACAAAAGTCCATTGGGCATGGGTATATCATTGAGGGAAAGCAAAAATTGTTTGGGGAAAATTTGATTCGTTTTCCTCCAAGCCCAAAAAAACCGGTCTAGGAGGCCTAATTAGCCCTAAATCCTTGTAGCCCTTTTCCGGGCAAGATTGTGAAACCGGTAGGAAATCTTAAGATTGCAACCTACCAAAGGACTCCATATGCATAAAAAATATGTTAAAAGACCCTAATACACCTCTGCAACATCTCATGTCAATTGGGGGTCAATATGACAAGTTGAGGCTAAGAGGCTAAAATTGAGCACTAGAGAAGTACAGTGAATTGATAGGGTTCCTAACCAAAACACCTAAAGCAAACACCCTAGAAGGGACAAGAAACAAGCCCTAGAAGAGAGTGAGAGGGACATAGAGGCCCAAAGAGAAACTAGGTTTGGTGAGTTGGTGGAATTGAGCAACATTAACTAAGGAAGTGTTGAGCAGGTTAGATAAACCACATCAATATGTAGCAAGAATTATTTTTGCATGGAGGTGTCAAAAAAGATGTCAAAATGCATCAAATAATTTTTTTTGTTAAAGTCATAAGAAATATTGACCTTTTATTATTCTTTGGTGAATACTTGTGATTTATTCCAAAACCCTACTTTTACAACTAGTTCCTACATGTACAAATACAAATTCTACTAGTAGAGCCTTGAAAATCCATTAGAGAATTCAATTTTCAAGTTAGAAAAGTAGATATACTAATCGCTATTTGCATAACTTAGATCTAAAATGAAGTTGGGGCTTTAGATGATAGTATAATATAAAAAAATTCATACTTTTCCAATTTTCTTGATTTGAATTATGGTGTTCATAACAACATAATTAATTCATTGATTATTTTAATAAATTTCTTGAAGAGTCTTGGGCTTTGGAGGAGGACTAAATTCTTCAACTATATTGGAAGTTGTCTTAGAAATTTCATTAGTTTCTAGGATTCATCATTATCTATGTCCACTTCTCTAAAAGGTAATCTCAATGTTAACTAGTAGTTCAGCACAATTTCTTATCTTATATCACTTCAAAATAATGAACATTAAGGCTCATTAGTCAAATATAATATATTACAAGTTTAGGATTCCAATAAAATATAACACAATGCTAATATTTTTTGTCTCTTCTCGATTAGTAGCTAAATTTTGTCTTCTTGTACCTCCTAAGGCATAAATTATTTGTATCCATCATTATATTTTAATATCCATTTTACATAGTCTTATTATAGAATATTTTCATCATATGGTGTACACATGTGGATCTAATTATAATAAACACAACGGGGTTGACTAAAGTAGACTGCCCATTAACATTTTTATTTTTTAAATTTTTCTTTAAATTAATTTTATTTGTGAGAAAATTATTCAAGATTGTAATGTCATTTGAACAAATAGTTGGTATAATATAAAAATTTCCTAACAAACCCAGATAAATTGAATCGATTTCTCTCTAGTGTATATGCCCTAGATAAACATGCCATTTCTACCTATTTGGCATTTATATCCAAGATATGACATTAGTTGATGTGCTCTAATGACTTTGTCTAGTCACTTTCTCCACATTTTCTTGATTACTTTTTATTTTAAATCAAAGCTTATCAATTACATTTTAGGACTATAGGTTATTCAAAACCTCAAATAGGCCTTATAGTCCTAGAATTATGTCAAAGAAGGTACATCAACCTATGCTTATTTTAGTAATCAATGTATGTTGAAAATTTTATTTGGAACTAATTACATGTTGATTAAATGTGGTTTGATCTATTGATCCTTTAGATATGTATGTAGTGTCATGTCTTGGGAAATCCATACTAGTAGTATGAATGGAATAATCTATAGTAGATTATTCTTTAGTTATTTCTTCATAGGCTTCTTGTCATTATGATGTATAGTCATAGCATGATCATCCTAATCTTGTTCTTCACTGATAGATTCATCTTTCTTTAGAAGATTTACTAGCCTCTCAAATATGGGGGTCATCTCAATGACATTCAAAGTTCTTACAAAGACCTTGTATCTAGATGGTAGTGCCCATAGAACAAATGGCACCAAAACTGCATCATCAATTTTTTCTCGTCATTCTTGTAAGGAAGCTCTCAACTCTACAATCCCTTTGAGAATGGATTCTAATTGTTCGCCATTCTTCATCTTCAAACTGTGTAGCTGGCTTTGCAATTTTAAGATCTGATTCCGATTCTTCACCTCATACACCATTTGGAGCTTGTCCCAAAGTGCTTGTTCCTTCGCCAGCGAGTCATGGCAATAATCGGTTTGGTAGCTTGCGCTAACCAGAGCGGCCAGGGCTTGATTCCTCCCACGCTGCTGTTGGCAGAACCCTAATTACAAGGGAATGAGAACTGTACATTGCATCTTTCAAATGATCCAACGATGCCACTTATCAATGAAGAAGCCACCACAAACTGGACTCGCTAGCAGGATTTGAATCGCAATATACAGTGGCTCTCTCAAGCTCCAAATAAATGACCGATCAGGATCCAGATGTGCGTAGTGGCTAGCTAGGCTGGCATGGTGGGCACAACAGTCGTGGGTCTCGGGTCTCGGGTTCTTTTTAACTCCTCGCAATGATGATGAAACAAGAAACTAAAATGATGCCGTCTAAATATATCAATCATATCTAGAACTCTATGCACAGTAAATTAGAAGTGCATCCTTCTCTCTACCATCAATGCCAATATTCTCTCGCTGAGCGAAAACTGATACAGAGAAAAAATAAATAGTAATGTTGAAGGATCTAAACAATGCTAGCTCTGATACCATATCAGAGAATTACTGAATAGTATTATTATCCAATGCATTCTCCCGTGGAGTGTGCAAATATATAGGAAGAATACAAGCAACCGTGTGCTCTAAAATAGCAGTTATGGGTATAACCAAATATAAATAGTGGTCTAAATGAACTAACAAACTATAACAAATCAAACAAATATCAATAACAACAGACCATATGCGTAATGATGGAATATACCAACAATAAATTTATAAGTGAAGATGTTTGAATTTACAGTAAAACCATATTGATTATCTAGCATATATATCTTTAATAAAATTATATTAAATATATGGAAATAATATTTTTCTCTTAATACATTTTTTGTTACTTTATTGAAAAGATATATACTAGTAATCTGCTAATCTAAGATGTTATTATCATTTAAGCTATCCACCATTTAGTTTCAAGTACAACAAAACCTTCCAATCCAATAGCTTTGGTCAAAGTTTATTAAAATACTCATGAAAAATACTAGAGTTTGTTCTTAAATGATTGGTTGAAAACCAAATGCTTCACAAGATAATAGAATAGTTATCACAACAGAAAACAAAGACATTGTTGATATGTTTATTAATATTTATTAATCTTAGATGTTATTAGATAACTTATCTAGCATCCAGTCTAAGAGATACTAAAAAGCATTTCAATTGAATAGCAGTCAGTGAAACATGAGAAACACGAAGGTTTCTCTTTCTTCTTAGATGAAGGATTGGAAAAGTCAAAAAATATTGAAAAGCTTTACTTTTTATACATATGTTAAAAAAACATGATTTGTTGTGTTGTATTCAAACAAGACACATTAATGATTATTATAATGTTATTATCATGTAAGCTATCTACTATTCAATTTCAAGTACATTGAAACCTTTCAATTGAATAGCTGTCGGTCAAAGGTTATTAAAATACTCAAAAAAACTCGAGTTTCTTTTTCTCCCTAAATAATTGATTAAAAACTAAATGCTTCAGAACATAAGAGAATACTGATAGCAACAGAAGAAGAAAAAAAAAAGAATCATTACTGATATGTAATTTATTAATTTATTAATCTAAGATGTTATTATATAACCTATCTACTATTCGACCTAAGAAATACAAAAAAACATTTCGATTGAATAACAATCAGTCAAAAATTACTCATGAGAAACACGAGGGTTTCTCTTTCTCCTTAAACGAAGGATTGTAAACCAATTGATTGCCGTGAACAGTTTTAATCATAGACAATGGCAGATGATAGTCAACTTCAATGTTCCCTTGGTTTGCACAAGGCTATATAACACCCTTTCTAGACCTAGCCAAGAGCCTCCTCACTTCTGGCCTCAAAATTTCATTCGTCTCAACTCCGATTAACATTGCATGGATTTAAAAGAAGATAGTTTCTCGAATTGAGCTAGTGGAGCTCCAATTACCACCCGTGGATGGTATACCTACAGGTGTTTGAGTCCATGACAAGTTTATCAGAGATAGGAAGAACAGACTTAGTGCCGCTTCTCTTCCAAGCGTTAGATCTTTGCAAGTAGTCTTTTGGAGTGCTGCTGAAACTCCTTTCCCCAGATTTTGTCAAATATGATGCGACACTGTGCTGGAATCCTCGGGTTGCCGAAAAAATGGGCATTCCCACCATAAATTTCATAGTAGTTGGCATGGCGGCCATGAGTTTTGCAATACGACACAACAGGGAACGACTGCCCGATATTCCAATGGCCGAGGATCTAACTGTACCGCTACCCGGATTCCCCTCATTGGTTGTCCGCTTTCGAACCTTTGAAGCCCGAAAGGAAAGTAAGGGCCTCACCTTCACAAACTGCCTTTCTATCTCTGTGGAGGAAAGCTGGGCAATGCTTAGCAATACTTGCCGAGAGTTGGAAGGCAAATTTGTGGACTATTTTGAAAGAAGCACCGAGCCGTTCATGTTTCCCGTGGGGATTTCCATGCCCAGCCTGCCACCTCGGCCTGATGCAGACCGTTGCTTGGCCTGGCTGGATAGGCAACCCGCTCGTTTTGTTGTGTTTGCGTGTTTCGGCAGTGAATGCCCTCTCACCACCCAAGATCTCGCTACTCTCCTATTGGGGTTGGAGGAAAGTGAAATTTCATTCCTGTGTGTTCTTTTTGGCCACGCGGGGGCTGAGTTGCAGAGTGTCTAAGGTTCGCACCCATGGCAGAAGACTCATGGTTACAGAGTAGGTGCCTCAATTGCACATTTTAAACCATCCTTCCACTATAGCTTTTCTTTCACATTGTGGGTGGAATTTTGTGACAGAAGGCCTGAGATTTGGATTGCCAATTGTTGCTCTTCTAATCCAGTTCGACTAGCCTTTAGTTGCTAGGCTAATTACTCACGAATTGAAGATGGGAGTGGAAGTTAAAAGAAATGAGGAGGATGGTTCTTTCACTAAGGAGGACGTAGCTAAATCTGTCAGAGCTCTGATGGTGGAGGAAGAAGGCAAATGGATTAAATCCAATGTCGAGGAAATTAGTAGGGTGCTGACCAGTAACGATTGCCAAGTCCGTCAACAAACATCAGCAACTTTGTCTCTGCGCTCAAAGACAAAGCCTTCAGCAAACAAACTGTTTGATAAATATGTCTATGTTTATATCTATATCCATATTTATATCTCTATTGAATGTTGTCAAGGTTCCTAGTTTTCACATGTTTTAGTTTCTTTTAAAGGGAAGAAAATAGATGTTTCCGTTATTGTATTCTTTTCAGTCTGTTTGAAATAGTAGAACTATTTCGTTGGAGTTTACATTAAGAAAGTCATCTTAACGACTTGTAATTTTTAAGTAGTTTAATATTGTTGTTATTAAATAATTTGTTATTTTGTTGTAGGTTGATTGTTCAGAAGTTATAATGGATAGGCTTTATAAAAGCTATAATGTAATACATTGAAAATCAACTCTCAATAATATTATCATTATTTTATATTAAACACTATGCAAATGTATATGTTTTTTGATTTTTCTAATATTGTTTCTCCAAACGGCTTTTATACCACTCAATAGTTCTAATAGCTATTGTCAACAAAATTGCTAAAAGACCAGCCTAATTTAATAAAATATATATTTTGTATATGTATTTTAGGAGTGTCTTTACATTTATTTAATATATATTGTCACATGTCATACTCTTTTGAAAATCACAGTCATGTCTAAAATAGACAACTATTGTATAATGTTGTTATGAAATGATGTATCTTCAAATAGTGCAATGAATTTCTGCTCTAGTGTTGGAATCCTCTATTATGCTTAATAGAAAAATATTAAAATAAACATTTTTTTACCAAATGAACATTTATTATAGGTACCATATCATAATCTGTCATAATTTATTATTCTATGTCTTTAGTAGAGATAGTCATGTTTTCAATGTGAAATATTTGCTTATTTGATTTGTCACATATAAATAAATGTTGATATGGGGAGGTTTTATTTTTTAACTTTTTTAAAATGGAAAATAGGTAGAATTAAGAGTTTTCTTAATTAATTGCTAAATTTTGTTTGGTTTTTCAATTGTTGACAGATGTATTTGCAATTTGTATAAAATATGGCATAAATTATGTAAGAAAACAAAGGGAAACTTGCATATTAAGTTTTTTCTAGTTTTTTTGTTGTAATTTATAGGAGGAAAAGTCTTCTACACTTTGGGATATGTAGCAAGAATTAATTTTGCATGGAGGTGCCAAATAAAGATGTCAAAATGCATCAAATTAAATTTGTGGTTAAAATCATAAGAAATATTGATCTTTTATTATACTTTGGCATATACTTGTGCTTTATTTCGAAATCCTAATTTTACCACTAGTTTCTACATATACAAATACAAATTCTACTAATACAGGCTTGAAAATCCTTGTAAATTTCAACTTTCAAATTTAAAAAATAGATGTTTTAATTCCTATTTGCATAATTCAAATATAAAATGAACTTGGGGCTTTATATGATAGTGTAACATCAAAAATTTCATACCCTTTAAATTTTCTTGGTTTGAATTATGGTGTTCATAAGAGCATAATTAATTCATTGATTCTTTTAATAATTTTCTTGAAGACTCTTGGGTTTTAGAGGAGGGATAAGTTCTTCAAAGGCATCTTAGGATTCATCATTATCTATGTCCACTTGTATATTATGGGAGGATTTTGTCATATCCTCAAACCCTTCATTAAACTAGAAATCCCTAGTTTGTAACACATTCTCTAGAATAAGATCGTACAAGCTATACCATTTTTAGTGTATAAACATCTAAGTTCAGGAGCAATCCTACATCAACAAAAAATAACTCCATTTTTTCTTTTAGTTCAATTTAGTTTCATTGTGCTTCTGTTGGTTCCTATAGTTTCTTGGGACAATATATAAACTCAAACCACTTGGAATTTTTTCGGTTATAAACATCAACAAATTTGGGAGGTTTCATAACCTGTGTTGGAATTTGAAGAGGGTTTCACAAACACATTTTATTTTGACACATTAAAAAAAATAGAAGATGGCATAACCCATGTTGACTTGTAAAGAGGTTTTCACAACCTTGTTGACTTTTGACAAGGTTCTCACAACCTTATTAGATATTGATAGCACTTTTACAGCCACTTGAATTTTTTAAATGAATTCTTATGTGATTTTATTTTAACTTCTATAACTTGTATAAATTATGAATGAAATTGTCTCTATTTTATTTTAGAAAGAATTTTTCTTGGAAAGTGGTGTTAGATTTAAATTATTGCTTCAAAATTAGTTATTGGCCTTCAACAAGGTTGTCATAACTTTAGCAATAGCCAAAGCATCACTCAAAACCTCTTTATTGAAATTTTTTCTACAACACAGGGTTAGAGTTCTGCAATGCTTTCAAAACCATCATCAACCATTGGAACGGTAGTCACAAACTTGTTGGCACACAAAGAATTTTGATAATCTCTAAAGAAAGGAAAAAAAGGATTCTTTCAATAGTGTCATAAGTGGAATCATTGGAAAGGAGAAGATAAAAAATACTTACAAAAGAGGTTTGGTGATTTGTGTTGGTTCATAAACCTATATTGACTTTTGACAATGTTGTCACAACCCCATTTTATTCCCATGAGTCTATTGCAGCCATTGTGTTAATCAAAGGAATACTTCATGATATTGAGAGATGAAAATGTAGAGTTTATGAACATCCAAAGTTGTTTTCTGAAGGAATTTTGGAATGTTCAAATTTTTTCTCGGTTTCAAATCTATTGGTAGATGTTTACAAGGTTTTGAGAACCTTTCAAACCTTTAACAAGATATTAAATAAATCTGAATTCCTAATACTTAAAAGATATTTTAAGCTACATCATGATGTTTTGATTAAAGGAATCAATTATAACAACTAATTGTTCTTATATAATCTACTGTAAACAATATATAAGGGAAGATAAACATTTTCTTGAAAAAATGGTTGGATTATGGATAAAGACTAAAATAAGTTAAGTGAAAGATTCTATGTTGATGAATAATTTTGTGTCATACATAAATAATTGTACTCCTCAAAGATAATTTTAAAATTTCTTCTAGATTTGGATATGTTGACTATCAATAATGTTGTATAATCATTTGTTTGGTTAGTTGTTAGATTTGTTTTTCTAATAAGACCACCATTTCTAGACGATGTCACTTTTGTTTTATCATTATAGGCAACAAATATGTGCTTAATATTCCTCTCAACAAATTTATTTTCTATAATATCATCATGCATGTAATAAATTATTCACATATATATACTTTTAAATACTTAACATTTCTATTATTACCACTCCATACTTCTTGATGAGTTATTTTCTCAAAACAAGTTGTAGGAGATCTATTCAAATCATGAAATGATTATTGACATCAATGCAAAAAACCAAAGGAATATCCATGGATTATAATATGAATGATTGTTAGAAATTAGGATTTTAGGACACTAATCACTATAAAAATTGATATAAAAGAACTAAATTAAGAATCATAGAAAAATAAAGTTAACACATTACACAAGATATACATAGAGAAAACCCTTTTGGTTGAATAACCCCAATAAAGAACTATTTTATTAAAAGACTTACAAAATATAGTCTATAATAAAATAGACTTGAACTTCTTAATTCTAGGCTTTCTCACACCTCATGAGATCGCTCTTTTCCACCATTTGACTTTCATGTATGGTTTTGGGCCCTCTCCCACTTTATCTAATTAGAACGAAATAGACTTGAACTTAGGGACACTTCTCCTTACTTCCATGTGGCCAATAGTACCTTTTATGCATAGTGATATATCTCACTATGTAACTTTGTATTAACATTCTCTCAAATGATAGAGAAGTTCGTTAAATATAGGAGGGAGGGTGGATTTAATAGTGTGAGATTTTGCCAAGATCAAGGACACAATGAAAACCATAAAAGAGAGATAATAGTATGACAAGAACAAATTGTATACTCATCAATATACAAATGATCAACTGGATTAACCAATACAATGAATATAGGCCTGCATATATAGCAAGGCCAAATGGATATGTGAGTACACAATCATGACATGTGGCTCAATGAGAAACAAGGGTAGGTAAGAAAAAGTAGGGGTAGGTAGGAGAAATAATGTAATATTCCACAAGAGGTGGATGACCCACCAAATATGGAGTGTAATAGCAAGATAAGACCACAAAAGGTGGATTTTTTCTTACAAGCATTATCCCTATGTGCACACTTCCCTAACTGTCTCATATCGAAACTATGATGAGATGCATTATCCTAAGGTAACTTAAGTAAAGTGTAATTATATCCTATAAGAATAAATAATTACACCAACACCCCCCTTAAGTTCAACTTAGGGAAATGAAGACTCAAGTCAACAATGCAAGATGAGTCCCGGCTACTAGGCCATGATAGGTACCCATGTACAATATGCAAATGCAAGCAAACCTATGCAATGCAATCTCTCACAAACAGAGAAAGGGAGAAAACCCACTGGGAAAAAACTCACCCCCAAAAGAGAGATACATGTACAAAGAGGCTCTCAAAGAAGAAGGACAATACCTCAAAGAGGAAAAAGTCACCCCCATAAGAGAGGAAGGAGAAGTCAGCTGACCCCCCTAATGAGACATCCCGCACCCCCAAGAGAGCTCGCAACTATTGGAAAGTTTACTCTCACTGAAGGGTTTGGTGAATATGTCTACAACCTGCTCCGCTATAGGATAATACTGCGAATCAATGACCTACTACTGAATCAACTCTTGGATGTAGTGTATATGAATCTCAATGTTTTTGGTCCACTGATGTTGAACTAGGTTCTTCGAGATTGCAATAGCACTCTGATTGTCACAATGTAGAACTGTCGGCCATGGAGTGGAGAACCTAAACTCTGTGAGGATATGCTGAAGCCAAATAATCTCAGTCGCTACATTAACAACCCCTCGATACTCAGCCTCAGTCGAAGAGAGAGAAAAAGCATGCTACTTCTTGCTCTGCCAACAAATGGGGCCCAAAGCAAGGTGGAAGTTGTCACTAATACATTTGGTCTAGAATTCCGATGGAGGTTTTTGACGAAGAAGGTATATTGTGACCAAATTTGATTTTTTTAAAGAAATGTCCGAATTCTTCAGAATTCCGATGGTAATTTCACATTTGGTTTCGACAGAGAAGGCATTAGCAATGAATTTTATTTTTTTTCAAAAAAGTGCCCGCGTTCATCAAAATTTCGATGACAACGGGCATTATACTTAAAAAAAACACAAAAGAGGGCAAGTCATTTATGCATTCAATCCCATGTAGGCTTCCATGTCGACCTCAACCCCTGGCAAGATCAAATGGCACACTCACCATTCACGGTAGAATCTTCACCTTCATTTTGGATTTGCATAATATGAGGAATTGCTGAATCTTCACCTTCATTCATTGAATCTTTGGATTTGCATAATACGAGGAATTTCTTGGGTAGAATTTTCACCATTCGTGGTAGCTGAATGTTCACCTTCATTCATTGATTTATATATATGATGAATTGCTTGCGTCTCACCCATTGCTTGAGCTATCCACTGCATTTCACAACTACCCGTACTTTCCCGTTCCTAGGTCAACGTCATCGGAAGTCTTTTAATGTTGCCCCCTTGCCTCAGTTGTCGATGTTTAGTCTTCCCCTTTTTCCACCGTGAATTCTATATGGCCTGGAGGCCAATCAACCTCTCTTTCTCTTTTCTCTCTCTCCCACCCTGTCCCTACCATGGCACTAGGACGTATACACACCGAAGAATGAGCTAACCGGTTAAAGGATAAACCTTTTGTAGGTAGAATTGATGAGTTTCCAGTTCTTATTGGAAGATAGAGTAGGAGAGGCCATTGTCAAACTATTTTTGTAGTTATCAACCACACCCCCTCTAATAGTGAGGTAGTTCAAGATAGTTACATAAATTTTTCATGTTTTATGTTAAGGTCTTTAGTTGGAAAACCATCTTCCTTTTCTACTATTTTTTTTGTCTATTGTGTTTCCTTGCATATTTACAAATGTGCGTGAGAGTCATCTTGAACCATTTCTAGGGAGGTATCTAATAGAGGAAGCTTCATAAGATTAGATTTTTTGTTAATATGTTCCAAACATAAATGTAAATAAAAAATTGACAAATATACCTCAATTTTGAAATGCTTGGCATGAAGTTCCACACAAGCCTTAATGTTTCTAGAACATGTTAGTGTATGCTTTCATCATAGAAAAATATAATGTAGTTGATCATAACTGATGTAACAAAGTTGTATCTTTGAATGCCTTGTTACTTCATTATAGATCTATGCTCAATTGATTTGAATTGCTTGATTGAAAAAATGGTAGATATGGGTTGGAGTTGATAGGGGTTTGAAATGAGAAATAGACTTGTATCTATATGCAACTAGCCCCTTTTCAAATTCAACTTTTGGAAAAGTCCAAATTTGGACAGGAAATTCCTACTATTTGCGAATCCAATTTCCATGAATAAGGGTTCCCAAGACCCTAGTCCTATAAAATTGAGCCATGAGGAACATCATGAATAAGGTAGTGAACCAAATTTTGTGGAAAAATTCTCAAACCTAAGTACAATTAGGCATAAATAAGGCACAACCACTAAAGTGAGTCCAACCCTAGTGTATATTTATAAAGAGATACAACTTATGATGCAATATTTATCCCCCTCTTAGCAAGAGTATGGAATTATGCTCATGTACTCTTGGGAAAATATGGAGAAACCAAACATTATTTCACCAAGATATTGAAGAGTCAAGATGACTACAAGTTTGGAAAGGTGGTAGCTCCCAAGACTTGTGATATTGTCAATCTACAATATTGAGATAAAAGGGAAGTACAAAGTGAGTAATATGAGTAACATTGGTAACACACATGGAGCATGCAAAACACAAATTTATGTCATTTAGAACTAGTAACATTCATATATTCTCACTAGGAACCATATCAAAAAGACAAGGCATAGATCTAGGAATAGTAAGATCCTTATATAGTTACTAGGAGTCATGTTAGAGACCCATAAAAGCATGATACCCAAGTTAGTAAGATCCTCTAATACTTAGTCATAGATCGCATTCTAACAACAAATAGAAGGTCATATCTTGGTAACCTAACTAGTCCATGAGTAGTAGCTCAAAATGTTATCAAAGCTAGGTTAGGTTAGGACCTCCAAGAACCTATAATGTGTCTTATAATGGGTTTTGAAAATAATCTACACTCATGCCAACAATGGAATGGGAAGAAATGGGGTAGTAGCTCAATGGTAGAGAAATTTATTAACAAATAGAATGCCTTAAGTTAGATTCCTAGCTATTTTATAAGTATTAGCTTAACATTTTCATGCGTAAATAACATCTACTCCCACCTCTACCATAGATCCAACTTCCACCAGTTTTCCTTCCACAACCTCTAGTCACCTTCATGTACCAAAGCCACTAGTGCCACACCTTTAGTACTTACATCCTTCACTTATCATCCACCATATGGCCTATTTATCAAACTTATTTCTTCTACATGTAAAAGCCATATGCACAATATGGAATGACAATTGGTAGATGTAAAAGCCATATTCCACAACCTTTGCTAATATCCTTTCTGCCAGTGCCAAAATGTGAGGTTTGTAATAGGATGCGACATCCATCAAAGCATAATAGAGAGGATATTTCTAACAAGATGGCATATCAAAAAATGTAGGAAAACATAGATTAAAAATAAATACAAGACTGTAGTTTATAGAGTTTAGCAAAAGGGGTAATGAACAAAAATAACACTACTTTGGAAGGCTGCAGAGATGGTGCGTGGCACAATATAGAGATAGGCTATGCAAGAAACAAGAATAGAAAAGACCATAAATATAATTTCCATAAATATATTTGAAAATCTACCATAAATATAATTGCCACATGTTTGATCAAATCAATAGCTATCTAACAAATTGAAACACTAGGGAGAGACATTAAATGTGAAGAGGATTGATGTGCATGGAGATTGCTAATTGCATATTTGAATAAATATTTTATTGTAATATTTATGTCAGTTCAATTTGTGTGCAAGATTTACCCTCTTTGGAAGCTTTCATACCATTCAAATATTAATGTATTGGGAGCTAATTGTGAAAGTTTGAGGTCCATTGGGAAAAAGTTGTCATTTTGCCATGACAAATTTTGCATTTTTTGTAGAAAATTCTTAAAAATATGGTTGGAAAGTTAGTTTATGGTGGTTTGAGGTTGTAACCCACTTGGATGGGAATAAATAGGCCTTTGGAATTCCATCCAAGAGTTTTGCTTAGTGAAATTGGGGTTTTATGTGCATTTTTCAACATTTCGGTATGATTCTCTTCATTTTTCATTGTGAAAATCATCATAATTTGATGGAATGTCGATTGGATATGGTATAGAAGTGATTTAAATTCATTTTGTCTTTTTGTGGCATTGAATTTTATTGCGTTTTAAAGAAGATATCATAGTTTTTCCAAAAAATGTCAAAACCATGCCTAGTGTTTATCGAGAGGAGTAAATAATGTATAGTTTGGTCTCCCATGCATATAAATTCACCCAAATGTGTGGGAAGACCTTTTTTCATGCTATGTATCATATTATATTGTGTGCAGGGCTCCAAATTATATTTGGTACGTGTTTGGGCATTAGGACAGTCTGATATCTCTATGTATCATATAGTAAAAGGCAGTAAGAGTGAAGAATTTGGTGGGAAGACCAAGTGATTGGTATTTTCAAGTGGTTGATGATAGAGAGAGGGGTGAGGAGACCCTATGAAACCTTTGGAAGGGTTTGTTGATCAGAACCAAATTAAATAGATTAAATTTCTATGACTGTCCTAAGGGTATTAATTGTCACAATCATAGTTTTACTAATGATATTGTTTTTGTTTTGATAGAGTTGTGTTTGTAAACCCAAGTGTGGACATGTAATGGATTCATGAGATGTCTTAAGACTACATCAATAATTAACAATAACATAGTGTGTAGGCACCTAAAATATGAAAGGACTACATATTGGAAGGAGACAATCATCCATACTTATCACAAGCTTTTGCAGCTCATGTAGACTCAAGGTGAGTTGCAAAATGACCTTCAATGAGTGTGAACCATTTCTTCACAAATTATGATCAGTTGCCATGATACTTGACCCTATACTCATGGTTTTGGCTCAATTCATATTAGTTTGCCAAGTCTAGAAGCCAATTAATATATCCAAGGGTGTCCAGAAGAATGGACTGTATGATCATTGACTTTGTATGTTGATTATACATGCCCCTACCTTTGCATCATACACATGAGTCAAGGATGACAGTGTGGTGTGCAAATATCCTATATGGATCATTTTGTGTTGTCATATTGCGAAACTCATAGCCACCATGCCAACTACCATGAAATCTATGGTGGGGATGCCCATTTTGTCGGCAACCCAAGGAGTCCAGCACAATGCCGTAACAAATATGACAAAATTTGGGGAAAGTAGTTTCAATAGCGCTGCAAAGGGCTGCTCGCAAAGATCGATTGCTTGGAAGAGAAGTGGCACTAAGTCTATTCTTCCTATCTCGGATAAACCTGTCATGGACTCAACACCTGCAGGCAGACCATCCACAGATGGCAGTTGGAGCTCCACTAGCTCAATTATAGGCACTATCTTCTTTTTAATCCATGCAATGTTAGCCGGAGTTGAGATGAAGGAAATTTTAAGGCCAAAAGTGAGGAGGCTCTTGGCTAGGTCTAGAAAGGGTGTTATATGGCCTTGTGCAAACCAAGGGAACATCACCACATGAAGCTTCCTATCATCTCCCATTGTCTATGATTAAAACTGTTCACGGCAATCAATTGGTTTACAATCCTTCATTTAAGGAGAAAGAGAAACTTCATGATCTTTTCAATAATTTTTGACTGACTATTATTCAATTAAAATGTTTTTTTGGTATTTTTTAGGTTGAATAATAGATAGGTTATATAATAAAAACATCTTAGATTAATAAATATTAATAAATTACATATCAACAATGCTTTTGTTATCTATTGCAATCAGTATTCTCTTATGTTCTGAAGCATTCAGTTTTTCATCAATCATTTAAGGAGAAAGGGAAACTCTAGTTTTTTTAGTATTCTAATAATCTTTGACCAACAACGATTCAATTGAAAGGCTTTTATGTACTTGAAATTGAATGGTAGATAGCTTACATGATAATAACATTATAATAATCATTAATGTGTCTTGTTTGAATACAACACAACAAATCATGTTTTTTAACATATGTATAAAAATTAAACCTTTTCAATAATTTTGGACTTTTCCAATCCTTCATTTAAGAAGAAAGAGAAACCCTCATGTTTCTCATGTTTGACTGATTGCTTTTCAATTGAAATATTTTTTAGTGTCTCTTAGACTGAATGCTAGATAAATTATCTAATAACATCTTATATTAATAAATATTAATAAACGTATCAGCAATGTCTTTCTTTTCTGTTGTGATAACTATTCTATTATCTTGTGAAGCATTCGGTTTTCAACCAATACTTTAAGAAGAAACTCTAGTATTTTTCATGAGTATCTTAATAATCTTTGACCAATAGCTATTACATTGAAAGGTTTTGTTGTACTTGAAACTAAATGGTGGATAGCTTACATGATAATAACATCTTAGATTAGCATATTACTAGTATAAATCTCTTCAATAAAGTAACATAAAATATATCAAGAGAAAAATATTGTTTCCATATATTTTATATAATTTTATTAAAGATATATATGCTAGATAATCAATATGGTTTAATGTATATTCTAACATCTTCACTTATAAATTTAATTTGTGATATTCTAAATTTATTGTTGGTATATTCCATCATTACCCATATGGTTTGTTGTTATTGATATTTGTTTGATTTGTTAGTTCATTTAGACCACTATTTGTTATTTGGTTATACCCGTAACTACTATTTTAAAGCACACGGTTGCTTGTATTCTTCCTATATATTTGCACACTCCACAGAGAATGCATTGGAGAATAATTCTATTGAGTAATTCTTTGATATGGTATCAAAGCTAGCATTTTTGAGATCCTTCAACATTTGGAGCATTCCCAACTATTTATTTTTTCTCTGTATCAGTTTTTGCTCAGCGAGAGAATATTGGCATTGATGGTAGAGAGAAGGATGCACTTCTAATTTACTGTGCATAGATTTCTAGATATGATCGATATATTTAAACGACAAAGTTTAGAGGAACTGGTGGTTTCTTGTTTCATCATCATTGTGAGCAGTAAAAAGAACCCGAGACCCACGACTGTTGCGCCCGCCATGCTAGCCTAGCTAGCCAATACGCAAATTTGGATCCTGATCAGTCATTTATTTGGAGATTGAGAGAGCAACTGTATATTGCGATTCAAATCCTTCTAGCGAGTCCAGTTTGTGGTGGCTTCTTCATTGATAAGTGGCATCATTGGATCATTTGAAAGATGCAATGTACAGTTCTCACTCCCTTGTAATTAGGGTTCTGCCAACAATAGTGTGGGAGGAATCGAGCCCTGGCCACTGTGTCTAGCCCAAGCTACCAAATCGATTATTGGCATGACTCACTGGTGAAGGAACAAGCATTTGGTCCTAATTCATCCTTAGATATTTGCCATTGGTAGTAGACTTGAAAACTGTTGGAAGTGAAGTCCAATGGACTCCTTCTATTTTACTGCCAAAATCTTTGGCTCTTCATCTTTTATTTGTAATGCTCTTTAAGAGCTGTTTGGATATCATTTTGTGTAGAGTAATCTGAAGCTGCTTGCAGCTGTGTATGCACAAACCATAATTGGTTATCAATAAATTGATTCCCCTTCTGTAAGTGTGGACGTAGGCAATCTGCCGAACCACGATAAATTTGTGTGTCTCATTTGTCTTTGTCTGTGAATTCATTATTCAATTGTTTTGCTCTTCTAATTCGTTTCTAAATCCTAACAATTGGTATCAGAGTGAGGTTAGATCGTTGTTAAGATTTTGGTGGTTGAAATTCTGGAATAATGGAAGAAGCAAAGATAAAGAAGTTCTCCGGTCAGAACTTGAGGTTATGGAAGGTGTAGATGGAGTCTTTGTTGATAAAGCAAGACCTTTCACTTGCACTTGAAGGGAAAGCAAAGAAGTCAACTACGATGGCTAATGAAGAATGGAAAAAATTAGATAAGAAGGCAAGAGCGATAATTTTTTCTCGATGTCCAACAATGTTCTCTTCAATGTCACGGGTGAAGCAACAACGAAAGACATATGGAATAAACTCACAGCGATGTATGAAATGTTGTCAGCTACCAATAAAGTGTTTATTATGAAGTGGTTGTACAAGTTGAAGATGAAGGAAGGTTGTGCAATGGCAAATCACATCAATGAATTTAATACATTGATTAGTGAAGCAACTTCGGTGGGGATAACACAAGATGATGAGAGCAATGTTGTTCTTTTATTATGCTCTTTACCAAGTAGCTGGGATGGAATAACAATAGTTAGCACATCGATATCCAGTAAAAATAAGTTAGTTTTTAATGATGTAGCAGCTACTCTTCTCAACAAGGATTTGAGAAGAAAGAATGAAGACCCTTCATCAAGTGAATCCTTAATGGTGGTAAGCACCGAAGATAGAGGTAGGAGCCATAATAGAGGCAGAAATAATTATCATAGATGTTCTAAATCAGCAAGGAGATCGAAGTCTACAAATAGAAATGGTGATTGTTGGTTTTGTGGCAAATCTGGTCATGTAAAGAAGGATTGTAGAAACTACAAAAGGGCACAAGAGAACATGCGAGACAACGAAGCAAATATAATATTTGATAAAGATGATAGTGTACTAATCCTTTCAACAACTGACACTACTCCGGATTCAGGGGTACTTGATTCTGGTGCCTCCCATCATGCTACCTCATGTCTTGAAGAATTCATCAACTACAAAGGTCATTTTAGAAATGTTTTCTTAGGAGATAACAAAGCTTGTGAAATTATAGGCAAGGGTTATTTGTTGCTACCATTAGAAGGTGGTAAAACATGGCTGCTCAAAGATGTTCGGCATGTCCCACAATTGAAGCAAAATTTGATATTCGTTTTACGATTCTTTGATCAAGGTCTTAATGTGAATTTTCGACCGGATACTTGGAAGGTAACTCATGGTACCATGCTGATTGAAAATGACAATAAATTGGGTAGTCTCTATATATTTAAGACTCATGGTGAAATGGACGCTACAATGGTGATTGAGGACAGCAAAGCAGATCTTTGGTATCAAAGGCTTGGACATATTAGTAAGAAAGGGCTCCATGTTATGAACACAAGAAATCAACTTCTGGGTCTCAAACTTATCGACTTAGCCTTTTGTTAACATTGTCTTTATAACAAACAAAAGCGAGTCAGTTTTTTGAAAGGTTGGCATGATACGAAGACAACACCACTGGAGCTTGTATACTCGGATGTTTTTGGGCCTACTAAGGTAACCTCCATTGGAAGAGATAACTATTTTGTCACCTTTCTTGATGATTATACAACGAAAGTATGGATTTATATGCTCTCTAAGAAATTTGAAGTTTTTTCAAAATTTAAAATTTTCAAGGCTATAGTTGAAAATCAGATTGGGCATAAGATTAAGTGTCTACAAATGGATAATGGTGGATAATTTTGTTCACATGAATTTGATGATTTTTGTGCTGATAATTGGATTAGAAGAACTAAGGCTGTTCCTTTCACCCCTCAAGAAAACAGTGCAGCCAAGAGGATGAATAGGACAATCCTTGAAAAGGCACGATGTATGTTATCAAATGCGGGTCTAAGCAAGGAATTTTGGGTCGAGGCTTGTAACACAATAGTATACCTGATCAACCTAAGTCCCTCATCTAAATTAGACTTTTGGTATTCTGGAAGAGGAATGGCAAGGGAAGTGGATTTCATACTTGCATCTTCACGTGTTTGGATGTGAAGCCCTCTCACATATACCCAAGGAGAAATGAACCAAATTGGATCCCAAGTCGCAGAAGTGTATTTTCATTGGGTATGGCAACGAGGAATTTGGTTTCAGGTTGTGGGATCTGGTTCACAGGAAAATTATTCACAGCAGGGATGTAATTTTGCATGAGACTTCCTTCCCTGCACTGCAAGGTTCAAATAAACTAGATAAAGAATATGATCCTCTGTCTTTGTTTCAAAATTATTCTACATCTATGGATGCTCTACCTCATATCTCTCATCCTATGGGAGCCCCTATGTCATCTACCATGGTTGAATACAATTCTCAGACTGAGAATGATGAAGAAGAAAGCATTTATCATGACTGCTCACAGTCATTTGAGATACCACACTATGAAACAGAGGGACTGGATAACATCTCACAACCTTCCTTAGAACAATCACAGGCTTGCAAGAAGATTGTTGAAAGTGTCTTCAACATGGTTGAGCTACAGCCTGCATCTCAGTCAACACTGCTTGTACTGAAGCATATTGGGTGACATAGTAAACAATCTTCATGGTGGCTTGCAACACAGTCACCACCACCAGTAGTGTAGTCTTCACGCCACACATCGCTAGCTTCACACCTTGCACGCAATGCTCACAACAGGGGCATCTTCTGTGGGCTCACTGCTAGAGTGTCCTGCTCTGCGGGCCCGCATCAAGGGCGTCATCCTCTCGTACAGACCATGGAGGATTCTTCCATAGCTCCTTACTCCTATGACATGCTTCTAGATGGCGTGGACAAGAATCCACATGTGCCATGTGGATTCAATCCACCCTACCTTATGCAAAATTCTGAGGTTTAACGCCCTGCAGAAGGTAAAATTCACTGTGGGAATCAACCATTAAATGTAAGCAACAATGATTTGCATAAATAGAGAACAAATGAATTGAATGATTCGACTACTCCAATAGAGAGTCAATTGAGAAAATCTACCAGGTAGAGGCAACCTCCAGTTAAGTTCTCTGACTATGATTTATTATTTTGTGAAGAAGCTGAGCCCACTTTGTTAATCTCTGATCAGACATGTTGGTGTAAATAAATATTCATTTTGGATATTATTACACTTTACTTAAGTTAACTTAGGACAATGCATCTCTTCGTAGTTTGGATTTGAGACACTTAGGGAAGTGTGCACATAGGGATAGAGCTTGTAGGATAAATTCCACCTTTTGTGGTCTTATTTTGCTGTTACACTCCACATTCGGTGGGTCATCCACCTCTTGTGGAATATTATATTATTTCTCCTACCTACCCCTAGTATTTCTTACCTACCCTTGTTTCTCATTGAGCCACATGTCATAATTGTGTGCTCGTACATCCATATGGCCTTGCCTATATATGCAAGCCTATATTCATTGTATTGGTTAATCCAGTTGATTATTTGCATATTGATGAGAATACAGTTTTGTTCTTGTCATTCTATTGTCTCTCCTTTTATGCTTTTAATTGTGCCCTTGATCTTGGCAAAATCCTACATGGTATCAGAGCCTATAGCGCTTCATTGATTAGTTTTTTGGAGACATTTTGGAGGCTTTAATTTTCAGATTTGGGGATCTTCATTTTTTGGGGGCATCGTACAGTGATTTGGACATCACTATTGAATCCGAGAGGCCGTTTCCATGAATTTCGACTATAAAGTCGACCTATTTTGGTGAGAATTTTTTTTTTTCCCCATTTTGGCTATATTGTACAGATTTCGGTTTTATTGTACAGATTTCGGAAATTTTTTAATTATTTTCCCAAAAAAAAAAAAAAGGAAAAAATTTGGAAAATTTTTGGAAAAACAGTGATAAAAAAAAAATTAAAAAAAAAAATATTTTCTTTGTTGTTTTTGGGGGTCCACAGACCCGCCCGACCCTGCAGTACCCTGCAGGTTGTAGGTTGCAGGGTCATACCTGCGCTGTCGGAGCCGTGTCCTGCCGCTGCCGTGTACCTCCCACCACCACCAAGTACCTCCCACCGGACGCCCAGACCTCCTGCCGGCCGTCCAGAACTCCCGCCGGCCACCCCGCTCGACTCTCGGCCCGCCGGTATCTCCGTCCCTCCGGCGACGCTTCCCCCCCACCGACGGTCATCTAAACCGATGGACCTGTGCTTGCCATGTGGCAGGTGGCCACTGGCCCATGGTCAAAAACCGTATGCCCAATCATCGTGCCACGTTAGCAGTCCGTACGCCTAGTCAATAGTCCATACGGTACAAACGCCCAATCAGCAGGGAGGTGAAGTTTTCACGATGGTCATACGGCCGTCAAATTTAAGCTCATAAATTGCTGACATCAGCACCACATCAGCAGACTTTTGGAATTTTTTGACCCCCTCTTCATTGAGCTTTTCAGTTTTGCAATCCAACTTTGAAAGGCCATATCTTGCTCATTTTTGCTCCTTTTTTGGTGCAATTTTTTTTTGAAATGGCTAAAATTTTGTGATCTTCATAGTGGTGTGGTTATTTTCTGATTTTGGTGAATAGGTTTTTCAAAAATTTTGGACTCTCTCAGCTGTACATGTCTAATCCTCAATTCTGCAACTTCAAAGGTCTCATTTGAGCTCATATGACCTCCTTTTCAGGTGCCATTTTTTTTGAAAGTGCATGTTTTTTCGTCTACTTTCATAATCTATGATAAGATTTTAGAGATTTTGAGTGGAAGTTGTACTTTCAAAAATTGGTCTTATTTGGCCTATTAGGTACTTGCAAAGTGCTTGGATCTTAGTTTAGATGTCTTGCATTATTAGTTTGAGTCTCTTTTGGCCTTATTGAGGTAGTTGTAAAATTGTAATCAGAAGCCCACTTAGCCATTTTTTGCAAGTGGCCCATTGTATACGCACTAAGTATAAAGTGCCAAATCATCACTTTTGGGGGGGGTTCTTTGATTGAGTGAATTTGGGGGGGTGTCTTGTGTGATTGTGCCTCTCTTTGTGCTCTTTCATTTTTTGTTGCCATGAGTCCTCATAAATTTCCACCTTTAACTCCACATAATTATGCATCATGGAAAATTAGAGTATGGAGTAAATTAATGGAAAAGTGTCTCACGCATTACATAGATGGAACAATAGCAGCACCACCTGATCCTAAGGCTAATCCTAATGCTCAGTTAGAATGGCTCACAAATAATTGCATGGCTCTTGGAACTTTGCGCAAGTATGTATCAAATGACCTCATTTTTCACATTGAGAAGTGTGCAACAATCAAGGAGGCTTGGGATATGTTTCAGAAATTGTATGGTCAAGTTAATGAAATCAGAGGTTACAAAATTGACAATGAGCTCACCAACTTGGATCCCAAGAGTTTTGATACAATCCAAGATTATGTCACCAAAGCAAATGAGCTAAGAGCAAAGCTTAAGGATTGTGGAATTGACAAAAAGGATGCTCAGTTAATATTCAACTTGTTGGACAAGCTTGCACCAGAATATGCAGCATTTGTGTCTAGCTTCCAAACTCATCGTTTGATAGTAGGGAGTTCCTATGTTATGCCTTCATTTGATGCTTTCACAGAAATGTTGATATTGGAACAATCTAAGTTGTTGAACATGAGACTTCTCAAGTCTTCAAAGTCCAAGGCTTTGGTGGCAAATCAAGGGAATCAAGGAAGTCAAGGCAAAGATTCCAACAAGAAGAAGAAGAACTTTAAGTCTAAGCCACACCCGGAAAAGGACAACCATCCTCTCCATCACAAGGTGATTTTTCATCCTCTTCCAAGAAGGGGACACCACCTAAGAAGGATTAACCAACTTGTGCATATTGCAAGAAGTATGGTCATGATGAGCATCGATGCCACGCAAAGTAAGTTGATGAGTTAACTAATCTTCTTAAGAAAAACAACATCAACTTGCCATCCGCCTACACAAAGAAGGATTCATCTCCTTCCTCTTCCTCACATTCTAAGGGAAAAGGGAAAGCATTTGTGGCTACAACAGGTTCTTCACAACAATGGATACTTGACTCGGGTGCCTCATATCACATGGGTTCTACAAAGGAGCAGTTTTCTTCATTGGAGCTATCTAAGGTACCTCACATTTACATAGGTGATGATACACAAGTAGAGGTTGAAGGGAAAGGTTCAGTTGACATGGATGATGGAACATTTGAGAATGTTCTCTATGTTCCTAACTTGTCTACCAACCTTCTCTCCATCTACCAAATCACTCACTATGGAAATGGCAAAAAGGTTGAGTTTACACCAGATTCAGTTGTGGTAAAGGAACTTGATGATGATGCCTTGGTGGCAATGGGACAAGTCAATGACAACTCAAGGCCTTATTCATTCTCCCATTTTGTGCCAAGTTCACCTTCTCGGGCCTTGCTTACTCATTCAAATTCAGAAAGTAAGCTATGGCATGAGCGGTTTGGTCACCTCAACTACTGCTATCTTCAGTGGCTCAACACTAAAGACATGGTCACAGGTCTACCTCAAATCAGTTTTTCAGAGGGTGCATGTTTAGGTTGTTCCATGGGCAAGCATCCCGAGGAGAAGTTTGATAAGGGGAAAGCTTGGAGAGCTTTGGAAGTTCTTCAACTTGTTCATAGCGATGTAGCAGGTCCATTTCCAGCACCTTCATTTAGCAAGGCCTGCTATGTCCTCACCTTCATTGATGACTACCTCACTTCACTTGGGTCTACTTTCTTATTCATAAGAGTGAAGTATTTGACAGATTTCAGGACTTCAAGACTTGTGTGGAGAAGCAATCAGGGAAAGTGGTCAAGATTCTTCATACAGATAATGGAAGGGAATATGTGAACAAAAGACTTGAGGATTTTTGTACATTTGAGGGGATTGATCTTCAGCATTCTATCACATACACTCCTTAGCAGAATGGAGTTGCAGAACGCAAGAATCGGACTCTCAAAGAAATGGCTAGCTGTATGATACATGCACATTCTCTTGATCCCGCCTTTTGGGCAGAGGCTATCAGTTGTGCCACACACATCTAGAATCGGGTTCCTCACAAAGCTTTGCAAGGTATTACTCCTTTTGAGGCTTGGGCTGGTCGGAAACCGATTGTGAGACATTTCAGAGTCTTTGGGTGTCTAGCATGGGCTTGCATACCTCCACAAAAATGCAAGGCATTGGAACCTCAGAGTCGGCCTTGCATATTTGTTGGATATCCTGAGGGTGTCAAGGCATATAGATTGATGGATCCTAAGACACATGAGGTGTTAATTGAGAGGAGTGTTCACTTTGAGGAAAGCTCTCCTAGATTCACCTCTCTACCTCCTCCACCTTCCTCCATTGTGGATAGTGATGTTAGTGATTCAGATGATGAGACTCCTTCAACTCCGACTCGCAGGGTTACACTTCTGCAGGGTCCACTTGCAGTTGAAGAGCCTCATTCTCCACCTCCACCTAGACCTCGTTGGGCTCGACAGACACTTGAGTCCATGGGTTCTCTTGTTGGGGATCCTTCAGATACACGAAGAACTCGATCATGGCATCAGAATCTACCACATGCATTCATTGCTACCACTTCCGGTCCACAGACATTTAGGGAAGCATCAGGGGTTCCTAAGTGGGACCAAGCTATGGAGGAAGAGTATAGTTCCTTGATGAGGAACAACACATGCGATTTAGTCCATCTCCCTAAGGGGAGAAAGATGGTTCGATGTAAGTGGATCTATCAAACTAAGTTTGCATCGGATGGTAGTGTGGATAAGTATAAGGCTCGGCTTGTTGCAAAAGGTTTCTCTCAGGTTACAGGTGTTGACTATACTGAGACCTTTGCACCTGTAGCCAAGATGAACTCCATTTGTTTGACACTTGCTATTGCTGTAGCTCATGGTTGGGTTGTACATCAGATGGATGTGAAGAGTGCCTTTCTTCATGGTGATCTTGATGAGGAAATTTATATGGAGCAGCCACAGGGTTTCATCCAAGATACTTCCTTAGTTTGCAGACTAAGGAAATCTCTCTATGGCCTTAAGCAGGCTCCCAGGGCTTGGTACGCCAAGATGGATTCCTTTCTTCTCTCTGTCGGGTTCACCAGGTGTCATTCCGATCCGAATGTCTACATTTTGTGACAGGATGACTCTCACTTGATACTTGTGCTCTATGTTGATGACTTGATCATTACAGGGAGTACTTCATCCATCATTAGCAGGGTCAAATCTGCTTTGCATGATAGATTTGCTATGACTAAATTGGGTCTTTTGCACTACTTTCTCGGGATAGAGATTTCATAGTCACCTTCCAAGATTACCCTATCGTAGCCCAAGTATGCTCTTGATCTACTTGCACGCTTTCATATGGCTGATTGTAAGCCTGCGACTCCTTTTTTTCCAGGAGTCAAGCTTGAGGCTCAGTGTTCTTCTCCACTAGTTGATGCCACTTTGTATCATCAGCTTGTGGGTAGTCTCATCTACTTGACTCATACACGCCTTGATATTTCATTTGCAGTTGGCATGGTTTCTCGCTTCATGCAAGAACCACATGAGCTTCATTGGAAAGCCGCCAAACGCATCCTTCATTACATCCAGGGTACACATCACTATGGGATTCACTATGCAACAGGCACAGGACTTCGCTTGGTTGGTTACACAGACTTCGATTGGGCAGGCGATCTTGATGATCGTAAGTCTACTTTTGGTTATAGTTTTCACCTTGGTTCGGGCCCCATTTGTTGGTAGAGCAAGAAGCAACATGCTATTGCTCTCTCTTCGACTGAGACTGAGTATCGAGGCACTGTTAATGCAGCGACTGAGACCATTTGGCTCCAGTAGATTCTCATAGAGTTTGGATTCACCACTCCACAGCCGACAGTTCTACATTGTGACAATCAGAGTGCTATTGCAATCTCAAAGAACCCGGTCTAGCACCAGTGGACCAAACACATCGAGATTCATATGCACTATATCCGAGAGCTCATTCAGGAGCAGGTCATTGATTTGTAGTATTGTCCTACAGCTAAGCAGGTTGCTAACATATTCACCAAACCTTTCACTGAGAGTAAGTTCCAGCAGTTGCGAGCTCTCTTGGGGGTGTGGGATGTGTCATTAGGGGGGGTCAGCTGACTTCTCCTCCCTCTCTTATGGGGTGGACTTTTTCCTCTTTGAAGTTTTGTCCTTGTTCTTTGAGAGTCTTTTGTTCTTTCATCTCTCTTTTGGGGGGCAGTTTTTTCCCACTGGGTTTTCTCCCTTTCTCCATTTGTGAGAGATTGCATTGCATGGTTTTGCTTGCATTTGCATATTGTACATGGGCACCTTTCATGGCCTAGTAGCTAGGATCCATCTTGCATTGTTGACTTGAGTCTTCATTCCCCTAAGTTACACTTAAGGGGGGGTGTTGGTGTAAATAAATATTCATTTTGGATATTATTACACTTTACTTAAGTTAACTTAGGATAATTCATCTCTTCGTAGTCTTGATTTGAGATGCTTAGGGAAGTGTGCACATAGGGATAGAGCTTGTAGAAGAAATTCCATCTTTTGTGATCTTATTTTGCTGTTACACTCCACATTCAGTGGGTCATCCACCTCTTCTGGAATATTATATTATTTCTCCTACCTACCCCTAGTATTTCTTAGCTACCCTTGTTTCTCATTGAGCCACATGTCATAATTGTGTGCTCATACATCCATATGGCCTTGCCTATATATGCAGCCCTATATTCATTGTATTGGTTAATCTAGTTGATTATTTCCATATTGATGAGAATACAGTTTTTTTGTTGTTCTATTGTCTCTCCTTTTATGCTTTTCATTGCGCCCTTGATCTTAGCAAAATCCTACAAAACAAAGCCTACAATATATAAAGAAGCTTGTAAAATTGGCGATTGCAATAACTAGCACACTGAAATGCATGAAGAAATGGACGCACTATTGTGAAATCAGACATGGGATTTGGTGCCACTTCCGCTTGACAGAAAGGCATTACGAAATAAGTGGGTGTATAAATTGAAAGATGAAGCTGGTGGTTGGAAAATATTTTGAGCAAGACTATTTTTCAAGGGATACGCTCAGTAGCAAGACCTCAATTTTAAAAAAAGTTTGTCAAAGTAGTCAAAATGACTACCATCCGAGCAGTATTGGGATTGGTTGCAGCTTGGGATCTTGAGCTTGAACAATTGGATGTGAAGATGACATTTCTCCATGGTGACCTTAATGAGGAATTATTTATGCATCGGCATGAAGGATTTATTAAAATGGGTCAGGAACATCTCTATCATAGATTGAAATAGAATTTGTATGGGCTTAAGCAAGCCCCATGCCAGTGGTATCTTAAATTTGATAAATTTATGATTCATCACAAGTTTACTTGCTGTGAGTCTGATCCTTGTATCTATTTGAAAAGGCTTACCAATGGCGAATTTGTCATACTTATCCTTTATGTGGATGATATGCTAGTGGCCGGCACAAGCATGAAGATTGTTAGTGAGCTTAAATCTCACTTAGCTAATGAGTTTGCCATGAAAGATTTAGGGGCAGCAAAGAAAATTCTTGGGATGACTATTTTTTGAGATAGGAAAAAGAGAGAACTTAAACTATCTCAACAAGGTTACATTAAAAAGGTATTGGAAAAATTTGGTATGGTGGATGCTAAGTCTATATGTGTCCCCTTAGCCTCTCATTTTCAGTTGTCTTCTCAATTGTGTCCAAAAACACAAGAAGATAAGGAGTTAATGGACAAAATTCCATACAAATCTGCAGTTGGAAGTATTATGTAAACTATGGTGTCCACTCATCTAGATATTGCTCACATTGTGGGAGTGGTGAGCATATTTATGGTTAATCCAAGAAAACCACATTAGGAGGCGGTCAAGTATATTTTGTAGTATCTCAAGGGTACTTCAGACCTTTTCTTATGTTTTGGGAAGGGCAAGACACACTTGCAAGGGTTTATTGATTCTAATTTTACTGGAGATTTAGACAATAGAAAGTCTACTTTAGGTTATGCTTTCACATTTGTTGGGGCAACAATTAGTGGGATTCTAAATTGCAACATACAGTTGCTCAATCAACTGCCGAGGTTGAATACATAGCTCTTTCTGAGGGAGCAAAGGAGATGGTATGGTTGCAACTCTTGTTCAGCGAGTTAGGATTGAAGCAATCGGATTTTGCCTTGTTTTGTGATAATAGCAGTGCCATATTTATGACTAGCCATAAGACATCTTAGCCTCGGTCAAAACATGTTGATGTTCGCAGTCATTATGCTCATCACATGGTCAAAGAAGGCAAGTTTCATGTAGATAAAATTCACACCGAAAAGAATCCAGTTGATGTGCTCACTAAATTTGTTTAAGTGGGAGAAGTTCGATTTCTGCCAAGCTTCTCTCGGCCTTTCAAATATCTGATAGTAGGAATGCGTGAGGGAATCTACTTGTTGTAGCAGTTCGTTGGCCTTCAAGTGGGAGATTGTTGGAAGTGAAATCCAACAGACTCCTTCCATTTTACTGCCAAAACCTTTGGCTCTTCATCTTCTATTTGTAAAGTTCTTTAAGAGCTGTTTGGATATCATTTTGTGAAGAGTATTCTGAAGCTGCTTTCAACTATGTATGCACAAACCAAAATTGGTTATCAGTAAATTGATTCCCCTGCTTTAAGTGTGGACATAGGCAATCTGCTGATCCATGATAAATTTGTGTTTCTCATTTGTCTTTGTCTGAGAATTCACTATTTAGTTTTTCTGCTCTTCTAATTCATTTCTAAATCCTAACAAAAACAAGGGTCTAGTGTCAGTGCTCAAAACTCAATTTGAGTTTGAAGAAGTTTTGGATGTGGTCAGCGGCACCACAACGCGTCATAAGATAGATGTTGATGAGTAGAAGAAATTTAATCAAGCTGATAGAAAGGAAAAATTGATCATTTTGTTCAATGTGTATGATTATGTCAAGCCCTTTATCTATGATTCATCCACATCCAAAGATGCGCGGGACAAGCTCCAGACGGTGTATGAGGCAAAGAATCAAAATTAGATCTTAAAATTGCAAAGTCAGCTACACAGTTTGAAGATGAAGAATGGAAAACAATTTGAATCCTTTCTCAAAGGGATTGTAGAGTTGAGAGCTTCCTTACAAGCATTAGGAGAAAAGACTGATGATGTAGTTTTGGTGCCTATTGTTCAATCGGTACTACTGTCTAGATACAAGGTCTTTGCAACAACTTTGAATGTCATTAAGATGACGCCCATATTTGAGAAGCTAGTAAATCTTCTCCATAAAGAACAATCTATCACCCAAGAATAAGATCAGGATGATCATGCTATGACTATATGTCATAATGACAAGAAGCCTATGAAGAAATAACTAAAAATTAATATACTATAGATTATTTGATTCATACTACTAGTATGGATTTCCCAAGACATGACACTACATACATATGTAAAGGATGAATAGATCAAACCTCATTTAATCAACATGTAATTAGTTCCAAATAATTTTTTTAACATATATTGATTACTAAAATTAGTATAGGTTGATGTACCTTCTTTGACATAATTCTAGGACTATAAGGCCTATTTGAGGTGTTGAATAACCTATAGTCTTAAAATGTAATTTATAAGCCTTGATTTAAAATAAAAAATAATCAAGAAAATATGGAGAAAGTAACTAGACAAAGGCATTAGAGCACATCAACTAATGTCATATCATGGATATAAACAACAAATAAGTAGAAATGGTGTGTTTATATAGGGCATATATACTAGAGAGAAATTGATTCAGTTTATCTGGCTTTGTTAGGAAATTTTTATATTATACCAACTATTGATTCAAATGACATTGGCATCTTGAATAATTTTCTCACAAATAAAATTAATTTAAAGAAAACTTGAAAAAATAAAAAATGTTAATGGGTAGTCTACTTTAGTCAACCCCCTTGTGTTTATTATAATTAGATACACATGTGTACACCATATGATGAAAATATTCTATAATAAGACTATGTAAAATATATATTAAAATATAATGATGGATACAAATAATTTAAGCCTTAGGAGGTACAAGAAGACAACATTTAGTTACTAATTGAGAAGAGACACAAAATATTAGCATTGGGTTATATTTTATTGGAATCCTAAACATGTAATATATTATATTTGACTAATGAGTTTTAATGTTCATTATTTTGAAGTGATATAAGATAAGAAATTGTGTTGAACTACGAGTTAATATTGAGATTACTTTTTAGAGAAGTGGACATAGATAATAATGAATCATATAATGCCTTTGAAACTAATGAAATTTCTAAGACAACTTCGAATATAGTTGAAGAATTTAGTCCTCTTCCAAAGCCCAAGAGTCTTCAATAAATTTATTAAAATTATCAATGAATTAATTATGCTATTATGAACACCATAATTCAAATCAAGAAAATTGAAAAGGTATAAAAATTTTTATATTATATTATTATCTAAAGCCCCAACTTCATTTTAGATCTAAGTTATGAAAATAGAAATTAGTATATCTACTTTTCTGACTTGAAAATTGAATTCTCTAATGGATTTTCAAGGCTCTATTAGTAGAATTTGTATTTGTACATATAGGAACTAGTTGTAAAAGTAGGGTTTTGGAATAAAGCACAAGTATCCGCCAAAGAGTAATAAAAGGTCAATATTTCTTATGATTTTAACAAAAAAGTTGATTTGATGCATTTTGACATCTTTTTTGGCACCTCCATGCAAAAATAATTCTTGCTACATATCCCCAAATTTAATACATGTTTTGTCATAAAAATTACAACAAAAACACTAAGAAACAACTTAATATTCAGGTTCCCCTTTGTTCCACTACACAGAAAATTTCCCAATATAAATTGCAAATAGATTTATTAGTAAGTGAAAAACCAAACAAAATCTAGGAGAGGTCCAATATACCCATGAGTAGCATACCCTCCATGCGAAGAGCGTGATTCATAGGAACGATAAAAACACTAAGAAACAACTTAATATTCAAGTTCCCTTTTGTTCCATTACACAAAATTTATCCCAGTATAAATTGCAAATAGATTTGTCAGTAAGTGAAAAACCAAACAAAATCTAACAACTAATTAAGAAAAATCTAAATTCTACCTATTTTTCATTAAAAAAAATAAAACTGAAACCTTCCTATGTCAATATTTTTTTATACATGACAAATCAAATAAGTAATTTTGTTGACTTTGAAATTATTGAGTGATATGAAAGTTACTTGATAAAAAAGTATTGTAAAAATCAACAAGCATTTACATTTACACAATTTTAAATATAAAATGACAATGACATTATTGAAAGTTGATTTTCAATGTATTACATTATAGATTTATCAAAACCTCTCCAATATAACTTCTTGAATAACCAACCTACAAGAAAGTAATGAATTATTTAATAAAAACTTTAATAAACTAATGAAAAATTGCAAGTCACTAAGGTGACTTTATTAGACTAAACCCTAATAGTCCAACAAATAGTTAAACCATTTGAAAGCACTAAAAGGAATACAATAACACAAACACCTAGAAATATAAATATGGATATAGATATAAACATAGACATATTTATCAAACAGTTTGTTTGCTGGGGGCTTTGTCCTTGAGTGCAGAGACAAAGTTGCTGATGTTTGTTCAACGGACTTGTAAATCATTATTGGTCACCACCCTACTAATTTCCTCAACATTGGATTTGATCCGCTTTCCTTCTTCCTCCAGCATCACAACTCTTACAGCTTTAGCTACGTCCTCCTTAGTGAAAGAACCATCCTCCTCATTTCTTCTCACCTCCACTCCTAACTTCAAATCTTCATCAATTAGTCTTGCAGTTATGCCCTGCTCATAGTGGATTGGAAGAGAAACAAAAGGTTGTCCAAACCTCAGGCCTTCAATCACAGAATTCCACCCACAATGTGAAAGATATGCTCTAGTGGAAGGATGGTTCAAGATATGCAACTGAGGCACCCACTCTGCAATGACGAGTCCTCTGCCATGGGTGTGATCCTCAAAGCCTTGGTGTAACTCAGCTACCGCATTGCCAAGAAGAACACACAGGAACAAAATTTTACATTCCTCCAAGCCCAACATGAGAGCACGGAGCTCTTGGGTGGTCAAAATGCATTCATTGCCGAAGGACGTAACCACCACAGAATGAGCAAGCTACATGTCCAGCCAGTCCAAGAAACAGTCTGCATCATGCTATAGCAGTAGGCTGGGCATGGAAATCCCCACGGGAAACATTCACTAGTACATTTGGACCTAATTTCTGATAGCTAATTGTTGGATTTACGATGACCAAATGTTGGACTTCTGACCAACTTTACCGTCAAAAACTCGTCGTTGGCGTTGGTAGTCTGACGATATTGTGAACTCCTCCGATGATGGCTATATTTGCACCCGTCACCACAAATATCGGCAGATTTTTGTCGGATTTCCAACAGATGTTTTGATTGCTCCTCGACGACCATTCAACATGGAAGTGACATCAGATATATAACATCCTTGTCGGACGTTTCATTAGTTATCATCAAAATTCTGACGATGAGAGATGA
>NC_081415.1:124071659-124111659 GCF_030272615.1 Cryptomeria japonica | reverse complement strand
CCCCCCCTGAGAAGTAGCTTCCTCATCAAATACCGGAAAATGATTTGTCCATTTAATTCTATCGGTTGATGACAATCATCAACTGTCTAAGTCTCTACTGGTGGTGGTATGACTCCAAGCTAATCTCTGAGATACTTAGAAGTCTCCTTAGGAAAAGGTTTTGTGAAAATATCTGCAAGCTGTTCTTTAGTATTTACATAAACCAGTTTTATCTCTTTTTCTTCAACTTTTTCCCTTAAAAAATTCAGTTTGATAGAAACATGTTTTGTTTTAGAATGTAATACTGGATTTTTAGATATATCAATTGCTGCAGTGTTATCACAATATATAGTAATAGGTTCCTTGCATTTTACCTTTATGTCTTTCAACATTTGCTTAAGCCAAAGTACCTATGTACAGTTTGTTACTGCTACAACATATTCTGATTCTGCTGTTGATAAAGATGTACAACTTTGTTTCTTACTCAACCAAGAAACTAATCTCTTTCCAAGAAAAAATGCTCCTATAGTGGTTCTTTTTTTATCATCCACATCTCCTGCCCAATTTGCATCTGTGTATGCACATAGATCAAAATTTTCATCTTTAGGATACCATGATCCAAGATTTGCTGTGCCTTGTAAGTACCGAAAAATCCTTTTCACTGCTGACTCATGATTT
The DNA here is from genome assembly GCF_030272615.1 of Cryptomeria japonica. NCBI lineage: Eukaryota > Viridiplantae > Streptophyta > Pinopsida > Cupressales > Cupressaceae > Cryptomeria > Cryptomeria japonica. The sequence goes on along the minus strand of NC_081415.1, from coordinate 124,111,002 downwards.
TCCCTAGGATTACTCTGAAATCTAGAAACAATACATACTGCATTCATAATATCAGGCCTGGTTTGTGTCAAATACAGTAAACCTCCTATCATTTATTTGTATCTAGTTGGATTAACAGGTGTAGATTCATTCCTTTCAAATAATTTGTCATTTGTAGTCATAGGTGTGCTTACCGGTTTAGAGTTCTCCATCCCAAATTTCTTTAGTAGTTCTTTCAAGTACTTAGATTGACTCAAAAATATACCTTTATCAGTCTGTGAAATATGCAATCCTAAAAAGAATTTTATTTCTCCAATCATAGACATTTCAAATTCTTGCTGAATTTCAAGAGAAAATTCTTTACATAATCCATCTTCTCCTCCAAAGATTATATCATCAACAAATACTTCAATAATCAAGATGTCATCATTAGTTACTTTGTAATATAAATTACTATATGCATTTCCTTTAGTAAAACCAATCTTTAAAAGATACTTATCCAATCTTGCATACCAAGCTCTTGGGGCTTGTTTCAATCCATATAGAGCTTTTCTTAACCTCCAAACCATATCATTGTCATCTATCAAAGAAAATCCATCAGGTTGTTCAATATAAAATTCCTCTTCAAGATCTCCATTCAAAAATGCACATTTAATATCCATTTGATAAACTTTGTAATCCTTGTGAGCTACAAAAGCCAAGAATAATCTAACTGCCTCAATTTTGGCTAGTGGTGCAAAGGTTTCATTGTAATCAACTCCTTCTTTCTGAGAATATCCCTTACACACTCGTCTTGCTTTATTTCTGACAACCTTTCCATATTCACTAAGTTTGTTTCTAAATACCCATTTGATTCCAATTACATTTTTATCTTTAGGCCAGGGAACTAATGTCCAAGTATTATTTTTCTCAATTTGTCCTAATTCTTCTTCCATAGCTTTAATCCAAAATTTATCTTCACATGCCTCATTGATAGATGATGGTTCAATTTAAAAAATAAGACATACCTCTTCATTTTCCAATCTTCCTCTAGTCATAACTCCTTTGAATTTGTTTCCAATTATCTGATCTTCAGAATGATTTAGTCTTACATACCGGGGTGTCTTAGTTTGCTATTGTTCTTCAATTACTATGGAATCCTCTGATGATACCGGGCTAACTGGATCTTCATTCTGTACTGGTGGATTCAGTGTAGGTTCATTTGTCACAACTTCTGTTGCCAGTTAAGAGTCTATATACCATGAAGTTCCTCTGAATTGTTCATCAATCTTTACATTTGTACTCTCAACAATTTTCTGCAATCTTTTATTAAAACATCTTTTATTAAAACTTCTAGGATCAAATTTTCCAATATACTCATCTCTTCTAATATAACATTTACTTCCAAAAATTCTAAAATACTTAAGAGTAGGAATATTACCAAACCATAGTTCATGAGGGGTCTTACCGGTTTCACCTTTGATGTGAACGTTGTTGAATGTATAGACAGTAGTGCTTACTGCCTCTCTCTAGTACACATGTGGTAGATTTTCTTCTGATAACATACTTCTTGCTGCATCCAAGATAGTTCTGTTTTTCCTTTCAACAACTCCATTCTATTGTGGTGTGTGAGGTGCTGATAATTGTCTTTTGATTCCATTCACTTCGCATAATGTATTAAAGTCCTTAGATGTGAATTCTCCTCCTTGATCTGATCTTAAACATTTGATTTTCTTACCGGTTTCATTTTCAACCATTGCTTTGAATAGTTTGAACTTCCCAAGTGCTTCTAATTTTTCTCTGAGAAAAGTAACCCAACAAATTCTAGAATAATCATCAATAATTAGCATGAAATATCTATCACCTTGTAAGCTTTTAGTTCTAGCCTCAGTGTGAATTAAATCAAGAGCATTATTGGATTTTTCTGGTATACTTTTGAAACTAGCTCTAACTTGTTTTCCAAATTGACATTCCTTACAAATTGTATTATGAGGTTTCACAATTTAAGTTAGATCTCTAACTGCCTTAGAAGTATTGATTTTTACCATACAATCAAAATTTACATGGCATAGTCTCTTGTGCCATAACCAACTTTCATCTATATGTGCAATTAAGCATGCCTTTTCACTGTTATTCAAATGAAAGATATTACCTCTAGTCTGATTACCGGTTGCAATTTCCAAACCAATTCTATTCATGATTTTGCATTTTCCATTTTTAAATTGTAACTGAAAACCTTTCTCAACTAATTGACCAACACTTAAAAGATTATGCTTTAATCCTTCAACATAGTAGACATTGTCAGTGTTATGTTTACCATCAAGAGATAATGAACCCTTACCTTTGATTGAATAGGCTTTGCCATCTCCAAACCTTACTAAACCTCCATTGTATTCTTGAAAGTTCAAGAATTTACCTTTGTCTCCAGTCATATGATGTGAGCATCCTGAGTCAATAATCCATTCATCCTTTGATTCAACTTTAGCTACTAGGGCTTGTTCTACCAGTTGAGCAATAGGTGCTGGTTGATCTTTTGTTATAGCAACAAAAACCCATCCATTGTCTATTGGATCCTCATCAAAATCATCAGTCACACCTTCATCAGCAATGTAACAAGATTTATCTTTGTTCTTCTTAAATCTGTATCTCTGATATTCAAGATTAGGCTTGTATGTTCTTCTAGCTTCTTCTCTTAGTCTAGCATGTCTATCAGGGCATCTTGAAGCCATATGACCAATCTTATTGTAGTTAAAACATTTAAAGGGTGCTTTACCTTCATACTTACTTCCAATTGGACCTTTTGGCATTTTCCTTGCAAATAGTGCTTCAAGTTCTTCAAGCTCTTCATTCTCCTTTCTGGTTTCTTCAAGTTCTCTTGCATAAAAGGCTCTCCAATCTTATTTGTCAAATGATGGAGCAGATGATGTTGATGCTTTAAAGACCAAATTAGTTTTTATAGTAGCAATAGGACCAAATTCCTCAATTTCAAAAGCTGAAAGTTTTCCAATCAATGTATCCCTAGTTACTAATGTATTAGGCATTGTTCTCAACTCATTTATAGCAGTAACTTTCATTTTATATGCCGGTGGCAAACCTCTTAATATTTTTGAAACAATTTCATCTTCACTCAAAGTTCCTCCACAACATTTAATACCCAAAACAATTTCATTTACTCTTTCCGTAAAAGTAGAAATCCTTTCATCTTCTTCCATTTTCAGATGTTCCTACCTGACTCAGAAGCTTTCAAGTTTTTCTATTTTGACTGTGGAATCTCCTTCATTCAGTGTTTCCAAATGATCCCAAATAGCTTTAGTAGTAGACCTATCTGATAATACCATGATTTGTTGATCTAATAATGTGCTCAAAAGTGCTTCTCTTGCTTTGCAATCATTCTCTTCATATTTGGCTAAGGTAGCTAGAGCAATCTAACCAGCTACAATAGCAGTATAACCATTCCTAGTAACTTCCTAGATGTCTTTACCGATGCAATTCAAATGTGTCTCCATTCTGATCTTCCATATCCCATAGTTGGTTCCATAGAGTTTAGGACTATCCTTTCTGAAATAATAGTAGACATTGGATCTCCTCAAGTTGTTAAACTTCTGCAAAAGAGGACTAAGCTTTGATACCAATTGTCAGGTCTCAGAGACAACTGCGAGGGGGGGGGTGAATCAGTTGTCTAATAAATTCAAACCAAAATCTTATTTAACCAACTTAATGCTTAAAACCAGTAAACCAGTTAAGTATACCGGTAGACAGTGTTAATAGTAAATTTCTATATCGGTAAGGATTAATGCATGAAACATAAACACAAAGTCATCCACAACACATGACACCAATATTTTTACGTGGAAACCCTGTAAGGGGAAAAACCACGGTGGGAAACCCTACCCACAATCAGATGATACTACTACAGATAGTAAGTGTACAAAAAGGGGTCTGCACATGCAGAAAGGCCAACAGCCTAGAGCTCACTGCTCAATCACAAATGGGAGTCACACTGACAATGGTTGGATGGTTAAATCCAATAAGAATGTACTGCACAAAATAGCATCTTCATATGCTGGATTCCGTACTGGTGTAATGTTGATATGCTTCTACAAAAACCTAACTTTACCTACAAATGATGTCTTCATGTATACCTCTACTTGATATTGCATATACCTTCACATAATTCTTTTTCGCATTCCACACTTGATCTTACAAATAAGATCTTACATTTATACCATACCCTAAGACCAATTTTAGTAGGTCAGCTCTACAAGATATTACAATAAAAACATTTTACAAATAATATAATATCCGATGCAATAATTGATTGAACATGTCAGCTTAATGCATTTACAACAATAATAAATCATCTCCATAGTGTGCCATGCTGATCTGGAAAAGATAAACCTGCTAGTGTAACCCTAGATAACCTGGACCTATTTATCGGTAAAAGGAAATATGCAAATATGAATATACCAATGATTATTTCTTCAAAATAAAGTGTCCACATGATGTCTTCGACATTACCAAGTGTCTTCCATATCATTCCAGGTACCGGTGAACAATATATCCTGCTGGTGAATCATATGCCAGTAACTGTTGCAAAGTTTACTGTTTGCCTGTGAATGTTGTTGGATCTCCAAAGTAGGTGAATTCAGTAGGTATTGACATCAATGACAAAACCATACCAAAATACCAATAGTAAATTCTCCTCCTTGATCTGATCTCAAACATTTGATTTTCTTACCGGTTTCATTCTCTACCATTGCTTTGAATAGTTTTAACTTCCCAAGTGCTTTTGATTTTTCTCTGAGAAAAGTAACCCAACACATTCTATAGTAGTCATCAATGATTAGCATGAAATATCTATCACCTTGTAAACTTTTAGTTGTAGCTGGACCAGATAAATTAGTATGAATTAAGTCAAGAGCATTATTGGATTTTTTTGGAATACTTTTAAAAGTTGCTCCAATTTGTTTTCCAAATTGACATTCCTTACATACCGGATTGTGAGGCTTAACAATCTTAGGTAAATCTCTAATTTCTTTAGTAGTACTGATTTTTACCATGCAATCAAAATTTACATGACATAGTCTCTTATGCCATAGCTAACTTTCATCAATATGTGCAATTAGGCATGTCTTTTCACTGTTATTCAAATGAAAGATATTTCCTCTAGTTTGATTTCCGGTTGCAATTTTCAAACCAGTTCTGTTCATAATTTTGCATTTTCCATTCTTGAATTGTAACTAAAATCCTTTCTCAACTAATTGACCAACACTCAAAAAATTATTCTTTAAACCTTCCACATAGTAAACATTGTCAGTATTATGCTTACCATCAAGAGATATTGTACCTTTACCTTTGATCAAACAAGCTTTATCATCTCCAAATCTTACTAGACCTCCATTATATTCTTGAAACTTCATGAATTTACTTTTATCACTAGTCATATGATGTGAGCATTCCGAATAAATGATCCATTCATCCTTAACTTCAACTTTAGCTACCAGGGCCTGCTCTACTAGTTGTATAGTAGGTGCCGATTGATCTTCTATTATAGCAACAAAAACCCATCCATTGTCTGCTAGATCTTCATCAGAATCATCAATGACTCCTTCATCAACAAGATAACAAAATTTATCTTTTTTCTTCTTAAATCTGTATCTCTGAGATTCAGGGTTAGGCTTGTATGTTCTCCTAGCGTCTTCTCTTAGTCTAGCATGTCTATCAGGGCATCTAGAATCCATATGACCAATCTTATTACAGTTCAAGCATTTAAAGGATGCTTTACCTTAATACTTACTTGCAATTGGACCTTTCGGCATTTTCCTTGCAAATAGTGCTTCAAGTTCTTCATTTTCTCTCCTGCATTCTTCAAGTTCTCCTGCATAAAAGGCTTTCCAATCAGACTTGTCAAACAATGGTGCAGATGATGTTGATGCCTTAAAAGCTGAATCTATCTTTATAGTAGCAACAAGACCAAATTCCTCAATTTCAAAAGCTGAAAGTTTTCCAATCAATGTATCCGTAGTTACTGATGTATTAGGCATTGTTCTTAACTCATTTATAGTAGTAACCTTCACTTTATATGTTGGTGGCAATCCTCTTAAAACTTTTGAAATGATTTCATCTTCACTTAAGGTTCCTCTACAATATTTAATACCCAAAACAATTTCATTAACTCTTTCCATAAAAGCAGAAATCCTTTCATCTTCTTCCATTTTCAAATTTTCATACCTAACCCGAAAGCTTTCAAGTTTTGCAATTTTGACTATGGAATCTCTTTCATTCAATGTTTCCAAGTGATCCCAAATAGCTTTAGTAGTAGACCTATCTGATAATCCCATGATTTGCTAATTTGATAATGCGCTCAAAAGTGCTTCTCTAGCTTTGTAGTCATTTTCCTCATCTTTTCCTAAGGTAGGTGGATTAGGTTGACAGGGAGTAGGAGTAGTATAGCCATTCTTTGTAACTTCCCAGATGTCCTTTCCAATGCAATTCAGATATGTCTCCATCCTGATCTTCCATATGCCATAGCTAGTTCTATCAAGTTTAGGATTGTCCTTCCTGAAATAGTTAGTAGACATTGGATCTCCTCAAGCTGTTAAACTTCTACAAAAGAGGACTAGGCTCTGATACCAATTCTTAGGTCCCAGGGACAACTGAGAGGGGGGGTGAATCAGTATAATAAATTCAAACCAAACACAACTTATCCAACTTTAATTCTTGATAATGGTAAACCAATCTTTTATGCTGGTAGACAGTTTTATAAGTTAATTGCAATACCAGTACAGATTAATGCATGAAATAGAAAGACAATAACATCCATAACACATAACACCAATATTTGTATGTGGAAACCCTGTAAGGGGAAAAACCACGGTGGGAAACATTACCCAGAATGAGATGATACTACTACAGATAGTATGTGTATACAAATGGGGTCTACACATGCAGAAAGGCCTAGCACCTAGAGCTCAATGTTCAAACACAAATAGGAGTCACACTAACTACAATTGGATGGTTAAATCCAATAAGGATGTACTGCTCAAAATAGCATCTTACTATGCTGGATTCAGTACCAGTGTAGTTCTGATTGTCTTTACAAAAACCTTGCTTCAACCTTCAAATGATGTATGTGTGTAAAGCTCTGCTTATTCTAGCATATACCAAATTATTTCTTCATTCAGCATTTGATCTTACAAATAAGATCTTACATTTATACCATAACCTAAGACCAATTTTAGTAGGTCAGCTATAAAGGATATTACAATAAAATCAATTTACAAATAAAGAAATATCCGATGCAATAACCGATTCAACATGTCGGCTTGATTCATTTACAACAATAATAAAACATCTCCACAGCGTGTCGTGCTGATCAGGAATAGATAAACCTGTCGATGTATATCCTGGACCTATTTTCCGGTAATAACAAATATGCAAATACGAATATGCCAATGAACAAATCTCCAAGAAAAAGTGTCCAAACGATGTCTTCAACATAAGCAGGTGTTTTCCATGCCATTCCAAGTGTCGGTGAACATTATATCATGCCGGTGTACCAGATACCGGTGACTCTGGATAAGTCATTTACTTGCCGGTGAACATTGCCAATTCTTCAAAGTGCTAGAGTTGATAAGTGCTAGTAGGTGTTGATATCAATGACAAAACCATACCAAAATACCAACAATTATAAGATGTTATTGTAGTTAATTAATTCTTAATCTTTAAAATAATACAGTTGTAAGACGTCTATTTATTTTTTGTATAGTTGGTCAAGAGTGGGATGCACTACATTTGTATATTGTAAACAATCTTGATTGGATGACGGTATGGATTGAACATTGTCAATATTTTGGATGCACATTAACATGGGAAGGTGTGGCTTCATTGGTTTAAGAAGCTCATCGTAATGGAGATTCCAATGTTATGCAAAGGGAAATTGATTTAGCATATGGTTTAAGAGATAAATAGGTACGTATAAATTTATTAATCACCCATATGTTTATCAACTCACAATGCAATAAATTTTACATGTTTGACATATCGTAGGTCAAACACCACAACGCTATGTGCTGCAAAGGTCATAAATTTTGCATAAAAAGGTTGGATGACATGAAAAAAACTTGTGATTTTGGCATCACTGCTGTCTTTGAGGTGACAAATATTTCATCGAGAAATGACATACATCCTCAACAGTCTCAAAATTGATACTGTGGCATTTTGGATGATATACTTGAGTGTGACTTTAATTCTTTCAAATTAGTTTTGTTCGTCGTTAAATGGTGCAGGCTACGATTGAATAAAAATGGTCCTGATAGAACTGTTATTGAACATGATAATGGTTTTGCAATGGTAAATACAAGGTCATTTGAACCAGTTGGGGATGAGACCTATGTTCTTCCAAGGCAATGTGAGCAAGTATTTTACTCAGAGGTCCCACATAAACCGGGTTGGTCATTTGGTGTTAGACATGATCCAAGAGGAAGGCCGATAAAGTATAATGTGATGGAAGAAGAAGATACCAAAGAAGTAGAAGATGAAGTAGATGATGATCACGATCGATAGTTTCTCAATGATGATGAAGAAGAAGAAGAAGAAGAAGAAGAAGAAGAAGAAGAAGAAGAAGATGATGATGATGATGATGATGATGATGATGATGATGATGATGATGATGATGATGATGATGATGATGATGATGATGATGGTGATGGTGATGGTGAGGGTGATGATGATGGCGAAGACTATGATGGTGATGATGATGGCAAAGACAACGACGACAATGATGACGATGATGACGATGATGATGATGATGATGATGATGATGATGATGATGATGATGATGATGATGATGATGATGATGATGATGATGATGATGATGATGATGATGGCGGCAATGATGTTGGCGATAATGACCTTGATGTTCATGATGATGAATGAAATATATGAGGTATGTGATTAGTATATTATCAATTTAATATTGATTTCTTGATAGATTTTTTTTTACATAATTAATTCATTATGTTTTGTATTCTAATGCCATTACATAATTAATTAATGATGCACCTTTTAATATGGAGATGGAGATAGGGAGAGTGACTATTTATGTGACATTTTTTAAACTTTGTGTTTATTTATGGAATTTGGATTGTTTATTAGCTATGCGATGGATGTTGATTTAAAATACGTATGTGATGGATTACATGTTTATGATGATGCATGTGACATTTTTTGAACTTTATGTTTATTTATAGAATGTGGATTGTTTATTACTTATGTGATGGATTACATGTTTATGATGACACATATGTGATGCTAATTGTGATGCTCAATTACATCTATGATGATACATCATGTGATTCTTATGATGCTTATGATACGTATGTATTTATTGTTTATCAACTTACAAATGTAGTAATGCTTATGATGCTCAATTGATGGTGTTGATTTCATGTATAGTCCCTGTGTGATGCTATCACCCTTGGTGGAAACAGGTCGTTGACTACAGACATCGTCAACCATTTAGTTGAGGATCATGCATAGTCTACATAAAGTAAAGGTAAGGAATTAAAAAATTTACAATGACTCTGATGACATCTTTTTATTATTTAATACTATTTTTGTCTACAAAGTTAATGTTATTCATGTTGTGTACTATCTATTTTTTAGCTAACATAAGATAATTGAATTACATGTGTAAGAACCTGAACCCCTTTGACAAGGATCCTGCAGAGTGTCATGGATGGACAGGTATAACTAGTCAATACACCCTATAGAGACAATTTTTTTTTTTAAATTTCTTGGAAAACAAACTTCCTCAATTTTTCAAACCTTGACAATAGCAGTAAATCTATTACAGTTATCAACACTTCAGGCCCCAGTTGGACTTATTATAATTTTAATCCCAAAATCAACTTTAGGGCCGACTTCTTCATCAACATTACCCTCATTTGCAAAATTTCTCTCTCATTTGATGGAGTCCAGGTTCCCCCAAATAGGTATTTGTCAAATCTATCTTCATCGAGTGAGGGAAATGCAGGAATAGAAAATGAAAGTGAGACATGTAGTAGGTCTACAATAGGGAGATCAACAAGAGGTCAAAAGATTAGAAGAAAATTCAATAAATGTATGAAATTTTTCCTTTCTCATGGGGGGTCATGTTCTTATGATGATGAGACCAAAGGTGAAATTGAAGCGGCATTGAGGTACAAACATCTACAGAAACAATGGGTGCCCAAGGAACTTCCTCCAATAAACACCATTTTTTGTGTTAACGATAGGATATATCACATAGCACCTTTGTCGTTAGATGATTTCGGCTTATTTTCCATGGATGCCATAAAGGTCTGTTACAAGAAAGTTGTTGAATTGATGGAGTTTGTCGGACCTTGTTACAATTACAATAATTGGATGCAGATTGTTAAATATAAAAAAATTATGCGTAGGTATGCACTGTCAGCAAATTATATACAACAAAAAGATAATGATCAAAGTAAACAAGTGGTTGTATACATTTATGGTCGACCAAAAGCAACAGGGAACATTGCAAGTTTTATAAATAGTACGTGACCTGGGTCAATTAATAAACAATCCAATTGCCTATTTGAGGCACGCGAGGGAAATCGTGTATTTGTATGTGCGATAAAATCAATAAGTGTAGGCGAAGAGATTCTAATCGATTATAGTTTGAATCGTATAGATACAAAAAAAAGTTAATATCATGGGGGTCATATGTACTATATACCATTTAAATTAACCAACCTCCAATTAATGAATCCAATATACCATTTTATTATGATTTTTGTTTGCTAAGTCTATTGGTTTAATTTCGCTAACATTTTTTATATTTTTTCTTTGTCATAGGGTGACATGGATCCATCACATATCGCAGACAAGGGTGTCGGTTGAGACACTTCTACTGAGTAGGTAAACCTCATTGTAATTGTATAAATTAGATAGAAGCAAACTGTTACATTATTATGTTCTTTTTTTAGAGATTTAGACTAATTTTGTAACTGTTAATGATATTCTTGACACAGACAGATGCTCGGGGAAAGGGAAAGGGAGTTGCAGTACCTGAGCACCTCTCTAGGGATGTGGAATCAATAGGATTAATCAATGATGACCCTAAAAATTCCACACACCCTATGGAATTCATAAAAAAGCCTCTTAGAAAAATTACTAAAGAGATTGTTGCTTTGGCAACCATACATCCTATGACTGATGAGATACGAGAGAGGGTGGAAGTATTGATTCGGACAATAGAAAACTTGCAAGTAAGCAGTAATGAAAGCTTTTATTATAACAAAAGTTCAATAATGGTTTATATTTTATTCTCTTTTATGTCATTAACTAAAATATGTACATGTTGTTTTTACAGTAATTTATCCACCCTCATGAAAGTCGTTGCCATGATCAGGGTGTTGCAGGTACTTCAGGTGATGACGATTTTCTTGTATTATCACTTGCTTGGCTTATCACTTTGAGTACCCAAAACACATCATACTTGATAATGTCAATCTTCAAAATAAAGGTTCATCCTTGTTTACAATTCTTGCACTTTTCATATATTTAATGTATTATTCTTCAGGTGTTGTCAATGTTCCTGTGCAAATATCATCATCACCTCATGATAGGTTAGCCCCACCTATATTGCCGACCGCAATGTCAAAAACACATAACATTCAAACATCCTCTAATGCATGCCATATTGTCCCACCCACTGTTGGTAGATCCCTCTTTTCCTCTATCTTTTGTTATGTGTTTATTTCCCTTCAAGCCTTCTTTCTTGGGGGCATTTCATAGCGGATTCATTTTCTGTAGGAGGAGTTGCTCGTGAGGATGTGCCAAAGGCGACTACTACTGATAACATACCATCATTTCCTAAATCCTCTCGTATTGCTAGTACAGGAACGTTGCAAGCCACATTGGTGGTGAGTGACAAAGAAATGATTCCCTTAAAGATACAAAAGGTTCCAGGTACTTTAAAATTATTATTGTATATAGTCTAATTGTAATTTACTTTATGATCACTCGTTTTTGACTAATGATCCCATGATTTTTTTGCGGGAAATGATATTTTCTATAAACATCTTAGTGACATTATATTGCATATATTTGGGCCCACCATACGTAAAAGGTGGTACATCATATGTGAACTAACCCTAATCCACTATTTTGATTTCATATCATTGCTAGAATAGATTTTCTTTGATCCATTTCTTGAACTGTAATAAATGTAGGTTCAGTTCATTTATGAATCTAACAGGTTTGTTTTTTCTTTAAAAAGTGGAATGACCAAGAAAAAAGGTTAAAAGATGAATTGACAAACCAAATGATTGAGTGGTTTGGAAATGACACCTTTGACAAAACCAAGCTCCTTGAAAAAGCTGGCACATATCTAAAGTATGTGAGGGACCAATACATGACCCATTTAGAGAGGAACCTAAAGTATGAGCGTCCCCCCATGATTCTAGAGAGGGAGTGGAAGGACCAGATTTTGGATGCCAAAGAGAGAATTGAAAGGAAAAAAGGAAAAACTCCACCAAACGCCAAAAGAAGGTACGAGATACTATTAAGAATTTAATTATGCACTAATTAATTACTCTTTATATTTATATAATCTAACATATTTCAAACTTTTTATAGACTGAGTGACACGTCGAAGGCAACCAAGGCAAGACAAGAAAAGAATGGGCAACACAAACTCGGCTCTGGTGGTTATATGAAACTTGTTGCATGAATTGTAAGTATCTCATGTAAATGAAATATTGCATCAAAATATTAATAAATTACAAACGATTTTTTTTTAATCAAACAATGCAAGCAAAATTCATGATACAAAGAAAAAATGCAGGGCTCTGAATTCAATAGAGCGCCCATAGAAGATGACAAGAGAATTGCCTACCAGCAAGGCTATTCAGCGGTGGCTGATCCGCTATGAGAATTGAGTGGGCATACACAATATTCGAGTGCATCCCTCACACAGGTAAATATGCTAAATGGAAATTATTTCAGATTGAATACTTTATCAATAATCTAATTGTTGTTGAGTTCCAACATAAAGTGACTATGTTTGTTTTAAATAAGCAAGCAATGATAACAATGTGCATGACATTGGATGCAGTTTGCTAATCGTGGAACACCACATGCACATGAAGGTCTGGATGTGCATCCCAGTAGTGGAGGTATTCATTTTCTATTTAAATTTATTTATGTATTAATACAATTAAACATATTAATTTGTAATTAGAGTAGTAATTAATGTAACCTTTTTTGTTAATATTTTAGAGCATGTTGCCGGTGGTGACCAAGTGGAGCATGATCTAGGTACACAACATCAGGAACATGATGTTCCCCACTCAGGTAAAGAGGACCATTGTTATTCCTTTAAACAAATATAATTGCAATTGGTGTTCAACATTAATGTAACCTTTAGTATTTCAACTCCAGATGACCTAGAGGGTGTTCAACATGTTGAGGTTGAGGCTAGATAAAATGATGTGGCTCCATCAGGTAAAGAGCGCAACAGTTATGTTCTCTAAATTAATGAAATACTTGTAACAATAATAAAAAATGTTTTGAACTTAGCCCATTTCTTTGTTATTGCAAAGGACCCCCCTCTGCTTCAGTGTCCTCATCCTAAGTATAGGACTAGGCATACATCAAGATCACGAGCAGAGGGTGGAACAACTGCAGCGGGGGGAAATGATGAAGAAACTGATGTTCCACTTAGTCTTTTCATAGCTTCAACGAAAAAACAAAAAAAGAAACGATTGTAATTTACCGTATTTGATAATGACTGATTTTTATGTGTTAGTGAATGTAATTATGTGCTAATTAATGGTTATGGATGATATGTGTTAATTAATATTGATGAATGTTGTGTATTAATTAATGTTAATCAATGTTATGTGTTAATGAACGTTATGTGATATTAATGAATGAATGATATATTTTATTAATGGTAGAATGAATGAATGAATGAATGTTATAAGATGTTAACAGGTAATTTAGAGTGATGTTAGTGGGGGCGGGGAGGGGCCAAATGAGCTTCCACCTTCATGTGGTTGGCCCTGTTAAGTAGAGAATATTAAACTATTCTCGAAACCAAGTGAAGCTCAAGAAGATAACACACTTTTCAATATTTCATTATGTTGCACAGTTAATCTTATTGAATAATATATATTCAATCTTAATTGCAGGGTCCAACAGAGCCTACACGATCAACAACACCACAAGTTGCTGGGTATAATGAACTCCCATATTGTCTTGTATATACATGAACAATATGAGTTGCTTCTAGTGTTGATATCCAAGGCGAGACTGCAAAAGTTATGAATATGCCTCATCCTTGTAAGTTTTTTTATTACTTGTCATTTTCTTTAACATTTTGTTACTTCATGAATGAGGAGTTTTCAGATGTCTATTCCATGAATAACTTTGTATTGTATGCTTCATGATCTCTCTTCTGATTCAACTCTTTATATGTCCTAAAATTTTATGAGCCTAATAGCTTCTACTCTTGTTGATAGTTTGGTGGCTCTGAACAATGGCTCCTTCGAAGAAGCATGATCCTTGTAATTTTGGCCTTCCATGATGTGAAAAAGAGGTTATGTTATGAATAATGGTCCAGATGATTTAGTTATTTCTTATTATGTTGAGTATGAGTAAATTTTGGCTTCCTTGGCTATGGTCGCTATTTTGTACTAACTATTGTCATTTAGTGTGTTTTGAGAATGGACTTCAAGTAATCATGAGGGTGGAAACAATATTCAAGTGTAAGGGGGTATGCGACCTTGACCAAGGGATGAAAGTACCGGGAAAGTACAAGTGACTCATGTGTAGATCAATGTATCATTCACCTATTAATTCCTAGTAACATTCTCAAATAAAAAAGCAAAGACCTATGTTGAGTGCATATATACATTTTATGTTGCCATGATATAAGTAAGATATCAAACATTTAACTTAGATTGATTTGCAATTTCATTCATAAATATTAGATCTTCCTTGCAATTTCATTCTTGGTATCTCTATCAATCATGTTGATAAATGAAAATCCTAAATCTCTCTCATTGATGCATGGACATATAGAACATTGTTGTTTCTACCCAGAGGATTGTAGGAATTGCTTTCAAAAGCTATCAAAAAATTGTTAAACCTTAATAGTCCAAGAATCTCTAAATTCATTGGTGAGAGGCCTTCTCAAGTGAAAACTTTTAGTGAAGGTTGTGTAACATTATTTTGAGAATGTATGGCAGTGCATGAAGGTTGTATAATAGTGTTGGGAAAATTATAATAATGTTAGAAGGCGATGACTTATGATTCTGTAGTGAGCAGTATTCTATAAGATCGTAGTGGGTAGTTTAAATGATAATCATTATAGTCAACAATGTTTATTATAGTCTATAATGACTAGTAACTAGAAAGTAGTGTTACATACGAAAAATAAATGATAGCAAATAGTCAAGTGTCAAATGATAGTGAGATCAAGTGTTAAAAGACTTAATATAGCCTATTTTAGATGCTATAAGTATCTAGAAACCTCTAATAAGGTTATGAAGATATTAAACATGCTTGGGGTAGAGTTTTTGGGTACTAGTGTATTACAAAGTTTAGAAAGGGTTTTCTTTCATTTCTTGAAACCCTAGACCCATGATAGTCATAAAATATGACATACCCATAAAGGAACGATGAGGGTCCCTAAGTGCATGTAAAAGGGGGACAAATTTGTTGTTAAGGAGAGATAAGCTCATGGTTGTTAGTGTTAAAATTCTACCATTGAAAATTGATTCCAAAGCTAGGTACAATTAATCATACTTGTCTTCATACTTGTGAAGGATGAAGATGTGAATCTAAATAAAGTGGAAAATATGCAATGCAAGATCCAAATTCACATTCACACTCGTCCAATAAAGCCTAAGACCTATGCATAAAATCAAATGATAAACATTAATACCATAGCAAAGACCATAGATTTCTCAATTGTTTCTTGATGTTTTCTTGAATGCTTGAAATGTGGGTTGCTCTTCAAACTAGCATAACCATGTTAACATGATGCAGAGGTAGGGGGTAATTCACAATGACAAACTCAACATACGCAACAACTCACTAGGGCATACTTACTAGTCTCCATCCTAAACTGCTAAAAGTTTGAGCCCTCACACATAGGTTTGGAAATCCCTTGGACCTTGGATATCACCTTGGACATGTTAATTACATTGTTTTGATAACATGAGACAATGCCACAAAATCAACTTTGTAATCTCAAAGTTCTCACTTGCTCTTACTTGACACAAATCAATCCCTAGCAAACTATACTGCCCATTTGATGGACAAAAGACACCACAAAATATTTCCTAAAGCCCTAAAATCCTTAGGATTTGTTAGGAGAAAATTTAAAAAGTTTGATACACCCTTTATACTGGTCTCTGAATAATAAAATACTTTTATGTGAACCCCATTTGCAACATATTGATGATTGACAACAATGACTATGACAACCAAGTCACTTAGGACAAGGAAAGATATGATTTGTTTCCACTTATTAGGGCCTCCAAACTCCTTTAAAAATTCCCAAGGATCACTACAACCCTATCTCATATGTGCACCACATAATAAGATTATTCATTTCATCATACTCCCAAAATCTCAGTCTTCATTTGTTCACTAGGACAACCACACACTATCTAGGGACAATCATAAAGTTCTTGATGATTTTCCCTACCCAAGGGCCACAATAGCTTGTAAAGGGTTTGCACTAACCCTTTTCACCCCTCACTACCTTCCTCCAAACACCAAGTGGGTCTATCTTACACTTACAACTTCAAATCTGCCCTCGATTCTGCACTAGGTCTGATACATGACCAATATCATACCAATAGTCACCATTTGCATGTGCCAATGAATCTTGGAGACCTAAAAAGCATGAAAAAATGAAAGATAATACCAATATACATGTTCCCACCCATTGGGGTGACTTTTCACTAGTAGGGATATGATTTATACATTTATTTTTATGACTGGATACCCTAACAAGGGTTTATGACAGTTTTTAGAAAAACTATGATAACTTGCTCAAATCAAAATTAAATTAAATCAAACCATAGGAAAAATTTCATGGATTCATTTTTATCTCATTCCCAATAGGTTTAGAATACCAAAAAAAAGAATTTCACAACAAAAAAATGATGGAAAACAGAGTGTAACATTCTGAAAAACAGTGAAAATTGCAGAAAATCTCCAAATTTTATTGACTTTTCCTTCAATACCTCCAATAACCAATCCTATGGTCGATGAAACAAGGATATTTATGTGTCTCATTAACCCAACAACGTCCATAACCAATATTTGAGTATTAACTAACATTGAACAAAAATAACACACTTTTTACAACTTTGCAACAAAAGTTGCCTTGACAAATTTACGGTGATCTCTTGATGACCACACCACAATTAGGACAATGATCTCAAACACACTTTTTATCATTCTCTTGGTGATTGTGCCCAATTGAGTATGTCTTTCTTATGTATTAAAATGGAATTTTGAATCTTTCCACCGATGATGTATTTGAGATGTCTTTCATTTACATATGGCATGAGCTTAGTCATAGAGTGAAACTAGGGAGTGGCTCCCACTCGTGTCCCTCATCCATCAGCATACTTGGTATTCTTGGCATTCATGTCTGGGGAGTTTTGTAATCAAGTGATAACATAACAATAGACTTGGGTTAAAACAAATAACAAGAAAATTGGTTCGTTGAGAATGCCTTGAGGGCTATCAGAACACCAAGGGTGTTTTGGGAAGACATGCTCACATATGGAGCATTGGGACTTGTGTGAAGAGGCATTCCCGCTCACACAAGGATTATGTGATCATTATTCTCATTCACATGAGAGAATTCTTGGTTCCATATGGTCCATTCCCATGTAGCACATATGATGAAAGGCATGCCTGTACATGAAGTGTTGGGACTTGTGCAAATAGACATACCCACTCATGTAGCATAGGGATTGTGTGATTGTCGTTCTTGTCCGTATGAGAGAATTCTTGGTTCCATATGGTGTGTCCCCATGAGCACATACAATGAAAGGAAAGCCCGCACATGGAGGGTTGGGACTTGTGTGAAGAGACATATGATGACACTTCCTCCGCTGCACTCTAGAATCTAATGCCTTGTGTAGTTTTAAAGTAGTGACCCTATGTGGATTCATGACTTGGTATCATCCTTCTCTATTGATGTTGCACTGTATTGTTCCATTACTTGCGTCATCTATGCATCGTGTATGACATGTGTGAGCCTATCATCCCCCTTGTATACTTTGATTCACTATTTGGAGCTATCTCCACAAGCACGATGGGGTGGACCTAAGGGTTCCACGTGGTCGGGTGGACTTAAACAAAAGAAAGGTTGGAACTATTTTATATCAAGTGTTTTGTGGGTGGTCATAATGCATTTATGTTTTCTTTTAAGATGCTAGTAACATTATTTTGAGTACTATCTTTACCTATTGTACTTTGCTATTGGACTCGATCAACCCAATAACCTTGTACATGTGATTTATTTTATTAAAGAGGATATTCATGTAGTCCGAAATGCATAATTATCGTCTTTGAATATATGTTGAATATATAATAATGAGTGACTACTTAGTATGAGATATATATACACTATCTTTACCTATTGTACTTTGCTATTGGACTCGATCAACCCAATAACCTTGTACATGTGATTTATTTTATTAAAGAGGATATTCATGTAGTCTGGAATGCATTATTATCATCTTTGAATATATGTTGAATATATAATAACGAGTGACTACTTAGTATGAGATATATACATGTCATTCAATAGGTATATGTCATGTGTTGACATAGGATGACACTTTATATGAGATTATCAATTTGGGATATATTTATAAGAAATATGTTCATATATAGTAGATAAATTCATTTCATGTATATATATAGTAGATACATTTTGGTAGCTCCCAAGAACAACTAACTTAAATAAGGTAGATAAAGTCATTTCATCTCCCTGATTAGCTTTAAAGGCTCTTATATTTGGGTTAGCTAATTCCCTATCAGCACCATTTTTTATAGGTTTACCAGTACTCAGTGGTTCATATAGTCCTCTTAGGAGTTGGACCATCTCAACCATGGTGCGCTTGATCATATTAGCTTGAAACCAGTGCGCCTCATATTAGCTTCAAACCTATGCCCCCTATTGGTAGCTAATGGGGATAGAATATCATTCGCTGTACATATCAATCAGGTTTGCCTTAAGTCTAGATAATAATATTTTTTTTTGAAAAAAAATAATGTTCGTCAGAATTACGACGAATACTAAGCTTTCCACCGATGATGGAATCATCGGACCAACAACATTCTCGTCGGTGCAAAGTTTCTGGAGTCATCGCAATTCTGACTCAAACTACACAAACATCTGACGAGGATGTTGTATGTTCGATGGAACTTCCTAGTCGGACGATCGTCGATGCATATTAATGGACCGACGACACAACCATCGGACAAACAGCATCACCGTTGGTGCAAAGTTTTAGACTTTTGTCGAGTTTCCGATGCAGTCTAAACAAACATCCGATGAGGATGTTGTATGTCCAACGACGTTTTTGACTGGAAGAGCGATCATGCCCATCGTCGGCAGAGTCTATAGAATTGTCATATTTTGACGGTTAGAGGCATCGTTGACAATTCCAACGACGAGTTTTCGACGGCTACTTTTGTCGGCACTCTGACGAAAAGTAGTCTCAATTCTAACAATCGGCCATCGAAAATTAGCCCCAAATGTACTAGTGACACCCTCCCCCTTCCCTTGTTCCTTGAAGGGACAAACATTATGCAAATCCCCCTCTTGTCATCAAGGACACAAATGTGGTGCTCCTCATGCAATGAATCACCCCTTTGAAAAAAGCTAGCTTGGGATGATAAAAAACTTCTTGCCTCATTGCCTCCAACCTTTGATTATTCCGTTACACTTAATTAATTTGACACGTCCTATGAGTCTTTGGAGGCCTTGTCAAGTGCAGAAATGACAGCTTCAAATGACCAATCAAAAATTAATGAAGGTCCATTCAATCCAAAACTATTTGAAACTCCATTGGAACATTGAAAGGTTCTCTGACATGTAGAATAGATGACTCCAAAAGAACAAGTAATATTTAGCATATGTCCAAAGATAAAAATGTGGACTTCAACCAACCCATATACCTAAAAAAAGAAAAAAAGAAATACACCCTTATTTTCCTTAGTATTCCAAAATCAAAACTAAACTTCTTATAAGAGAAAGAAATATAATTGTACCCAATGCATGCCCTTGTCCTAAATAATGTGTAGGAATCATTTGAAGTGAATACTAGGGCTGTCAAACAGAAATAGATAGGTTACCTTTTACACATACTTGACTTGTATGCTATACCGCTCTTTTCTGGCCTTTCCGTTGTCACATCACATCAACACATACAAACTACAAAGAAGAAATGGATTGTCACTGGTTAGAGTTTCAGTGCATAACTTCTCTCAAATATATTCAGAACAAACTCACACGTTTCTTTATCTTGTGCAACGATCACTAACATGAGAATCACTGCGGCATTTGGACTGGACTTGAGCCGAAATATATCATCTACTTCATTACACTTATTTTTGATCTTTCCATCTCAATTTCTCCAAAACTAAAATCGTTATACTTGTCCGAAAATTTATTTGCCCAACTATCTAAACAAAGCCACGCCATTCTTCTGTCGTATCGAGGCATGAGCCTCCAAATTAACCGCCTCCAAAAAGATTTCAACGCACAATACACGCTATGGCTTCTTCTGCCTCATCGTAGACCAAAAATTGTCCCAAACTAATGCTGCCCATGTTGTTTCAAACGGCGTATCTAAATCTTCCCCAGTCCAACGTAGCACTAGAGTGGCTTTAGTCTTGGTGCATTTTCAGTTTTGCAACATCTCCAATCGATGGCGACTATCCAATTGTTCACTTCCCTGTTGTCTGCATGACTGTGAAATGTTTCAGAATATGAAGCTTAAACAACAATTTAAATGTCTAAATAGTTTACTTCACACTACACAGGCGTACAAAGAGTTTCCTACTTTTTTCATCTTTAATCTACGTTCTATTAAAAAATGCAGAGACAATGTTTCACTACTCTGATGCTATACGAGAGCGCAAAAGAAAAACCACAATAGAAAATGATATTGAATCTAGATGATGAACATTACAATCTAGTTGGCATTTTAAAGCCTTTGATTTTACGTGAATAACCAATAACCAGTAGTTTCATAAATGTTAAATATTATTAATCTAAATTAAACCAAACCTATCTAATTTAACTAAAAACTAATCCAAATGTAATATTCTCCAACATATTAACACCAATAAAAGAGATAATTAGGTGGCCAACACCTAAGAGGTGACCCCAAGGCCCTTTATTTTTATTTCCTTAAAGATAAATGTTGAGGTGTGGGAGAATTTTGAGAGGGGTGGCCAACACTTAAGACTTGACCCCAAGACCCTTTATTTCCTTAAAGAAAAATGTTAAGATGTGCGAGAATTTTGAGAGGGGAGGGCTGACTCTATTCTCTAAAGTAATGAAGGGGAAAGACTATGAGCTTTTATCGCAATTTATGAATAGTTTGAAGGATGGAACGGTGCAAGTAGGGGGTGTTAGAATAGAAGTCTCTCAGGAGCTAATTGAGAAATACATAGGCCTAAGATGTGAGGGGGAGAAGGTTCTACTTTAGATTAAGAATCATGCCTATATGGAGTACATGACATCAAAATGAGTTCAATCAAGAAGATTTGTTGGCACCATGGCATGTTGTGAGCTATCAATTCATCAAATAATATTCTAAAAGGTAAGCTCTCCACTATCCATGATTACCATTTCCTGCTCTTAAATCATCTAAGGTACACACAATTGATTAGTTTTCCTTATTTTGTATTAGTTTTCCTTCCTTTTCTATTTTTTCTTGATTGTTGCTCCTCCACTCAACCCTACCCCTATGTAGAACACGTTACCCTCTCACCAAAACTCCAATGCTCCTTGCATGGAGGGAAATAAAAAAGTATTACCTTTGTTGACAATAACTCATATTCCTCCAGTCAAGGATTTATAGTATCAAGTTATTAAGCGTTGACTTATATTTTTATAATGGCAAGGTTATCTAGTATTAAGTGGTGATACAAGAATACACAATTGATTATATATATTATCAAGCATATATATCTTTAGCAAAATTATTTAAAATATATCTAGAGAACGATACCTCTTCAAATATTTTATACAATTTTATTAAAGATATACATAGTAGTTATTACTTAATCTGAGATGTTCTTATTAGGTAACCCATCTACCATTATGTCTAAATAGTAATAATTACAACAAAACACTTCAATCTAGATTTTGTCATTCAAAGATAAATAAAATGCACATAGAAAGAACAATAGTTTTAATCCAGGATGTTCTTATTAGGTAAGGTATCTATGATTATGTCTAAATAGTAACAATTACAACAAAACATTTCAATCTAGTTTTTGTCAATCAGATAAAAATAAAATGCTCATAGAAAGCACAATGCTTTCCCTTTCTCCTTAAATGAACAATTGAGAATTAAATACTTATACATACAAGGTACTAGTTAATGTGGATTTTGCAGGATTAATTTTTATAAATAGGTAAAAAAGACAAATAGTTATTTTGTTGTACATAGACAAAATTATTTTAAAAAAAATGTTTTAATCAATATCTTAAAAAAATCATTAATAAAATTTAAAAGTCCTAATGGTGAGATGATGTTATGTTGAAAGATTTAAGTTTTTTAGTCATGCATATATGTAGATTTGGTGGGATTTAATTTTTATCCTAATTAAGTAAAAATGACGAGTATAGATGTTAGAACATACATTTGATTATATTTACTATCTATCATGTATATCTGTAATAAATATATAAAATATGTGAAGACAATATTTTTCTCTTCATATATTTTATGTAACTTTATCAAACATATATATGCCAGTAAATTGCTCATTTTAGATATTATTATTAAATAAGTTATCTACCATTCAATTTCAAGTGTAAAAAAAAAGTTTCTAAGATATTATTATTAAATAAGCTATCTGTCATTCACTTTCAAGTAGAACAAAACCTTTCAATTGAATAATTGTCAGTCAAAGATTATTAAAATATTCTTTAAATGATCAGTTGGAAACCAAATATTTTACAACATAACAGAATACTTATCACAACAGAAAACAAAGACATTCCTAATATATTTATTAGAATTTATCACAATAGAAAACAGAGACATACCTAACATATTTATTAATATTTCGTAATCTACATGTTGTTATTAGATAAGCTATCTACCATTCAGTATAAGAGATGCAACGAAACCTTTCAATTCAAGAGCAGTCAGTCCAAAATAAATCACGAGAAACATTAGAGTACCTTTCAATTCATGAGAAACACGAGAGTTTCTCTTTCTCTTTAAATGAGGGATTGGGAACCGATTGATTACAGCAAATAGCCTTAATTGTAAACAATGGCAGATCATCGCCAGCTTCACGTGGTGATGTTGCCTTGGCTTGCACATGGCCATATAACACCCTACCTAGACCTAGCCAAGGGCCTCCTCTCTCATGGCCTCAGAATTTCCTTCCTCTCCACTCCGCTTAACATTGCACGGATAAAAAAGCAGATAGTGCCTGGAATTGAGCTGGTGGAGCTCCCACTGCCATCTGTGGATGGCCTGCCCTCAGGCGTCGAGTCCACCGCAGGTTTATCAGAGATAGGAAGAACAGACTTAGTGCCGCTGCTCGTCCAAGCGATAGATCTTTGCGAGG
Source organism: Cryptomeria japonica (assembly GCF_030272615.1). Lineage (NCBI taxonomy): Eukaryota > Viridiplantae > Streptophyta > Pinopsida > Cupressales > Cupressaceae > Cryptomeria > Cryptomeria japonica. The sequence goes on along the minus strand of NC_081415.1, from coordinate 124,087,173 downwards.
AGCCCTTAGGAGCTCTCCTGAAACTGCTTTCCCCAAATTTTGTCATACATGATCCGTTATTGTACTGGATTCCTCGGGTTGCCAAGAAAAAGGGCATTCCCACTATAAATCTCATGGTGGTTAACATGGCTGCCATGAGTTTCACAATAGGGCAGCTCAGGCAGGGACTGCCCGAAATCCCAACAGCCGAGGATCTGACTGTACCGCCACCCGGATTTCCCTCATTGGGCGTCCGCCGCCGAATTTTTGAAACCCGGAAGGATCTGCCGTTGTATCAAAACAAGCGGCATAACATTTGTGATGACCTCGCCTTCATGGACCGCCTTTCCCTGTCTGTGGAGGAAAGTTGGGCAACGGCTTGCAATACTTGCCGAGAGTTGGATGGGAAATTTGTGGACTATTTTCAAAGAATCACCGGGCGGTTAATGTTTCCCGTGGGGATTTCCATGCCCAGCCTGCCGCTGCGGCCTGATGCAGACCGTTGCTTGGACTGGCTGGACAAGCAGCCTGCTCATTCTGTGGTGTTTGCGTCCTTCGGCAGTGAATGCGTTTTCACCGCCCAAGAGCTCGGTGCTCTCCTGTTAGGCTTGGACGAATGTAAAATTCCGTTCTTGTGTGTTCTTCTTGGCAATGCGGCAGCTGAGTTACACCAAGGCTTTGAGGATCACACCCATGGCAGAGGACTCGTCATTACAGAGTGGGCGCCTCAGTTGCATATCTTGAACCATCCTTCCACTGGAGCATTTCTTTCACATTGTGGGTGGAATTCTGTAACTGAAGGCCTGAGGTTTGGACAGCCTTTTGTTGCTCTTCCAATCCAGTACGAGCAGGGCATAACTGCAAGACTAATTGCTGAGGATTTGAAGTTAGGAGTGGAGGTGAGAAGAAACGAGGAGGATGGTTCTTTCACTAAGGAGGACGTAGCTAAAGCTGTAAGAGCTGTGATGGTGGAGGAAGAAGGCAAGCGGATCAAATCCAATGTTGAGGAAATTAGTAGGGTGCTGACCAGTAACGATTGCCAAGTCCGTCGAACAAACATCCGCAACTTTGTCTCTGCGCTCAAGGACAAAGCCTCCAGCAAACAAACTGTCTGATAAATATGTCTACGTTTATATCTATATCCATATTTATATTTCTAGGTGTTTGTGTTATTGTATTCCTTTTAGTGCTTTCAAATGGTTTAACTGTTTGTTGGACTATTAAGGTTTACTCTAATAAAGTCACCTTAGTGACTTGCAATTTTTCATTAGTTTATTAATGTTTTTATTGAATAATTAGTTACTTTCTTGTAGGTTGGTTATTCAAGAAGAGAGGTTTTGATAAAGCTATAATGTAATACATTGAAAATCAACTTTCAATAATATCATTGTTATTTTATATTTAAAATTGTGTAAATGTAAATGTTTGTTGATTTTTACAATACTGTTTTATCAAGTAACTTTCATATCACTCAATAATTTCGAAGTCAACAAAATTACTTATTTGATTTGTCATATATAAAAAAATGTTGATATAGGAAGGTTTCATTTTTATTTTTTCTAATGAAAAATAAGTAGAATTTATATTTTTCTTAATTAGTTGTTAGATTTTGTTTGGTTTTTCACTTCATGACAAATCTATTTGCAATTTATACTAAGATAAATTTTGTGTAATGGAACAAAAGGGAACTTGAATATTAAGTTGTTTCTTAGTGTTTTTGTTGTTCCTATGAATCAGGCTCTTTGCATGGAGGGTATGCTACTCATGGGTATGTCTGACCTCTCCTAGATTTTGTTTGGTCTTTCACTTACTGATAAATCTATTTGCAATTTATATTGAGATAAATTTTGTGTAGTGGAACAAAGGGGAACTTGAATATTAAGTTATTTCTTAGTGCTTTTGTTGTAATTTTTAGGAGGAAACATGTTTTAAATTTGGGGATATGTGATGCAGGAGCACCTAGGTCCTAATTTCCTTGTTTTTGCAAATTTTGGCTTATACTGACCTTAGCCAAGTCAGTGGTGAATAAGGACTCCAGGTGGGTCCAAGAGTGAGTATTTTGGCAATGTGGGTTCAGGTGGAGTTCATTTTATCTAGGTTTGCATTTTTGTGTAGTTAGTGTGTTTTGAGTAGTTTTGACCTTTTTGGTTGGTCAAAAGTGTCAAAAATTGACAAAAGCCTTAGAGGGCGTTAAGTAAGCCTTAGACCTATTTAAGATGTCATATGTGATGATTGGGTATAGGTCTCTTAGGTTGGAGAGACCAAAAGTGTCAAAAACACAAAGTTGCAAAAGTTGCAAAAAGTTGTCATGACAACATTTGAAAGTTATCATGACAATTTTTGCCCTAAAGCTAGTTAGCGGTGGATTTAGGGATTGCTCAACACCATGGAAGGACTCCACATGTGGAAAAACTATATAAACCTCCTCCTACACATTTTTCAAGGTTGGTGTACTTGGATTTTGAAAGCAATAATAAAAACAAAAGATTTTGGACTGCACTTTTACATTGTTTTTGTCAATTTTGCATTCTTGTGAAAGCTTAATGGATTGAATCCATGAATCCAATGATGGATTGAGATTCAATAGTGTATTGCAGAGTAGGCTTTTCATTTTCAAGCATTGTAATTAATTTTTACTACTATTGAAGTGATTTGATTCACAAATAGCCAGTTTTGGCTTGTAAATAGTCTTTTCTTTGTAAATATGGTTGCCCCATGAATCCCACACATGCTGCCATTGCGGATAGTTGGGGTATGGTTGGGAACCTTTTGTATAGTGTAAATATGCAGTTTCAAGTGTTGGTTAAGTGTTTGATCATGAATGACACCTCTTCCTAGGCGAGTCTAGGAGCAACCTGGTTAGAGAAGAAGAGGGGAAGAAGTGTTGAATAATGCAGAGGTGAAAGAAAAAGAACCATTTCTGAATTTGGAGGAGTTCATGGAGTTGGGACAGACTTGTATCAATAAGGAGGATCCTTTGAAGATTCCATCTCATAGAAAAACCTCGAATTGCCTACTCACTGCCGGTGTAAGCCCTTGAAAACCCTACAAACCCTCAATTTTAGGGTTCATACCTTGTACGGACATACCAGCCGCCTCAAACCACAAAATTCCATTGGGCATGGGTATATCATTGAGGGAAAGCAAAACTTGTTTGGGGAAAATTTGATTCCTTTTCCTCCAAGCCCAAAAAAACCGGTCTAGGAGGCCTAATTAGCCCTAAATCCTTGTAGCCCTTTTCCGGGCAAGATTGTGAAACCGGTAGGAAATCTTAAGATTGCAACCTACCAAAGGACTCCATATGCATAAAAAATATGTTAAAAGACCCTAATACACCTCTGCAACATCTCATGTCAATTGGGGGTCAATATGACAAGTTGAGGCTAAGAGGCTAAAATTGAGCACTAGAGAAGTACAGTGAATTGATAGGGTTCCTAACCAAAACACCTAAAGCAAACACCCTAGAAGGGACAAGAACCAAGCCCTAGAAGAGAGTGAGAGGGACTTAGAGGCCCAGAGAGAAACTAGGTTTGGTGAGTTGGTGGAATTGAGCAACATTAACTAAGGAAGTGTTGAGCAGGTTAGATAAACCACATCAATATGTAGCAAGAATTATTTTTGCATGGAGGTGTCAAAAAAGATGTCAAAATTCATCAAATAATTTTTTTTGTTAAAATCATAAGAAATATTGACCTTTTATTATTCTTTGGCGAATACTTGTGATTTATTCCAAAACCCTACTTTTACAACTAGTTCCTACATGTACAAATACAAATTCTACTAGTAGAGCCTTGAAAATCCATTAGAGAATTCAATTTTCAAGTTAGAAAAGTAGATATACTAATCGCTATTTGCATAACTTAGATCTAAAATGAAGTTGGGGCTTTAGATGATAGTATAATATAAAAAAATTCATACTTTTCCAATTTTCTTGATTTGAATTATGGTGTTCATAACAGCATAATTAATTCATTGATTATTTTAATAAATTTCTTGAAGAGTCTTGGGCTTTGGAGGAGGACTAAATTCTTCAACTATATTGGAAGTTGTCTTAGAAATTTCATTAGTTTCTAGGATTCATCATTATCTATGTCCACTTCTCTAAAAGGTAATCTCAATGTTAACTAGTAGTTCAGCACAATTTCTTATCTTATATCACTTCAAAATAATGAACATTAAGGCTCATTAGTCAAATATAATATATTACAAGTTTAAGATTCCAATAAAATATAACACAATGCTAATATTTTTTGTCTCTTCTGGATTAGTAGCTAAATTTTGTCTTCTTGTACCTCCTAAGGCATAAATTATTTGTATCCATCATTATATTTTAATATCCATTTTACATAGTCTTATTATAGAATATTTTCATCATATGGTGTACACATGTGGATCTAATTATAATAAACACAACGGGGTTGACTAAAGTAGACTGCCCATTAACATTTTTATTTTTTAAATTTTTCTTTAAATTAATTTTATTTGTGAGAAAATTATTCAAGATTGTAATGTCATTTGAACAAATAGTTGATATAATATAAAAATTTCCTAACAAACCCAGATAAATTGAATCGATTTCTCTCTAGTGTATATGCCCTAGATAAACACGCCATTTCTACCTATTTGGCATTTATATCCAAGATATGACATTAGTTCATGTGCTCTAATGACTTTGTCTAGTCACTTTCTCCACATTTTCTTGATTACTTTTTATTTTAAATCAAGGCTTATCAATTACATTTTAAGACTATAGGTTATTCAAAACCTCAAATAGGCCTTATAGTCCTAGAATTATGTCAAAGAAGGTACATCAACCTATGCTGATTTTAGTAATCAATGTATGTTGAAAATTTTATTTGGAACTAATTACATGTTGATTAAATGTGGTTTGATCTATTGATCCTTTAGATTTGTGTGTAGTGTCATGTCTTGGGAAATCCATACTAGTAGTATGAATGGAATAATCTATAGTAGATTATTCTTTAGTTATTTCTTCATAGGCTTCTTGTCATTATGATGTATAGTCATAGCATGACCATCCTAATCTTGTTCTTCGCTGATAGATTCATCTTTCTTTAGAAGATTTACTAGCCTCTCAAATATGGGGGTCATCTCAATGACATTCAAAGTTCTTACAAAGACCTTGTATCTAGATGGTAGTGCCCATAGAACAATTGGCACCAAAACTGCATCATCAGTTTTTTCTCGTCATTCTTGTAAGGAAGCTCTCAACTCTACAATCCCTTTGAGAAAGGATTCTAATTGTTCGCCATTCTTCATCTTCAAACTGTGTAGCTGGCTTTGCAATTTTAAGATCTGATTCTGATTCTTCACCTCATACACCATTTGGAGCTTGTCCCACACATCTTTGGTTGTGGATGAATCGTGGATAAAGGGCTCGACATCATTAGACACACTGAACAAAACAATCAATTTTGCCTTTCTATCAGCTTGATCAAATTTCTTCTGCTCATCGACATGTCTTATGATGCGTTGTGGTGCCACTGACCACATCCCAAACACTGAATTTTGTTTTCAAGTCTGAGATGGCTAAATAAATCCACCATGCGCGTGTGCTGCCAATGGAAAATATCTAAGAATAAATTAGGACCAAAGTGCTTGTTCCTTCGCCAGCGAGTCATGGCAATAATCGGTTTGGTAGCTTGCGCTAACCAGAGCGGCCAGGGCTTGATTCCTCCCACGCTGCTGTTGGCAGAACCCTAATTACAAGGGAATGAGAACTGTACATTGCATCTTTCAAATGATCCAACGATGCCACTTATCAATGAAGAAGCCACCACAAACTGGACTCGCTAGCAGGATTTGAATCGCAATATACAGTGGCTCTCTCAATCTCCAAATAAATGACCGATTAGGATCCAGATGTGCGTAGTGGCTAGCTAGGCTGGCATGGTGGGCACAACAGTCGTGGGTCTCGGGTCTAGGGTTCTTTTTAACTCCTCGCAATGATGATGAAACAAGAAACTAAAACGATGTCGTCTAAATATATCAATCATATCTAGAACTCTATGCACAGTAAATTAGAAGTGCATCCTTCTCTCTACCATCAATGCCAATATTCTCTCGCTGAGCAAAAACTGATACGGAGAAAAAATAAATAGTAATGTTGAAGGATCTAAACAATGCTAGCTCTGATACCATATCACAGAATTACTGAATAGTATTATTCTCCAATGCATTCTCCCGTGGAGTGTGCAAATATATAGAAAGAATACAAGCAACCGTGTGCTCTAAAATAGTAGTTACGGGTATAACCAAATATAAATAGTGGTCTAAATGAACTAACAAACTATAACAAATCAAACAAATATCAATAACAACAGACCATATGGGTAATGATGGAATATACCAACAATAAATTTATAAGTGAAGATGTTTGAATTTAGAGTAAAACCATATTGATTATCTAGCATATATATCTTTAATAAAATTATATTAAATATATGGAAATAATATTTTTCTCTTGATACATTTTATGTTACTTTATTGAAGAGATATATACTAGTAATCTGCTAATCTAAGATGTTATTATCATTTATCCACCATTTAGTTTCAAGTACAACAAAACCTTCCAATCCAATAGCTTTGGTCAAAGTTTATTAAAATACTCATGAAAAATACTAGAGTTTGTTCTTAAATGATTGGTTGAAAACCGAATGCTTCACAAGATAATAGAATAGTTATCACAACAGAAAACAAAGACATTGTTGATATGTTTATTAATATTTATTAATCTGAGATGTTATTAGATAACTTATCTAGCATCCAGTCTAAGAGATACTAAAAAGCATTTCAATTGAATAGCAGTCAGTGAAACATGAGAAACACGAAGGTTTCTCTTTCTTCTTAGATGAAGGATTGGAAAAGTCAAAAAATATTGAAAAGCTTTACTTTTTATACATATGTTAAAAAAACATGATTTGTTGTGTTGTATTCAAACAAGACACATTAATGATTATTATAATGTTATTATCATGTAAGCTATCTACTATTCAATTTCAAGTACATTGAAACCTTTCAATTGAATAGCTGTCGGTCAAAGGTTATTAAAATACTCAAAAAAACTCGAGTTTCTTTTTCTCCTTAAATAATTGATTAAAAACTAAATGCTTCAGAACATAAGAGAATACTGATAGCAACAGAAAAAAAAAACAAAAAACAGCATTACTGATATGTAATTTATTAATTTATTAATCTAAGATGTTATTATACAACCTATCTACTATTCGACCTAAGAAATACAAAAAAACGTTTCGATTGAATAACAATCAGTCAAAAATTACTCATGAGAAACACGAGGGTTTCTCTTTCTCCTTAAACGAAGGATTGTAAACCAATTGATTGCCGTGAACAGTTTTAATCGTAGACAATGGCAGATGATAGTCAACTTCAATGTTCCCTTGGTTTGCACAAGGCCATATAACACCCTTTCTAGACCTAGCCAAGAGCCTCCTCACTTCTGGCCTCAAAATTTCATTCGTCTCAACTCTGATTAACATTGCACGGATTTAAAAGAAGATAGTGCCTCGAATTGAGCTAGTGGAGCTCCAATTGCCACCTGTGCACGGTATACCTACAGGTGTTTGAGTCCATGACAAGTTTATCCGAGATAGGAAGAATAGACTTAGTGCCGCTTCTCTTCCAAGCGTTAGATCTTCGCGAGTAGTCTTTTGGACTGCTGCTGAAACTCCTTTCCCCAGATTTTGTCATATTTGATGCGACACTGTGCTGGACTCCTCGGGTTGCCGAAAAAATGGGCATTCCCACCATAAATTTCATAGTAGTTGGCATGGCGGCCATGAGTTTTGCAATACGACACAACAGGCAACGACTGCCCGATATTCCAATGGCCGAGGATCTAACTATACCGCTACCCGGATTCCCCTCATTGGTTGTCCGCTTTCGAACCTTTGAAGCTCGGAAGGAAAGTAAGGGCCTCACCTTCACAAACCGCCTTTCTATCTCTGTGGAGGAAAGCTGGGCAATGCTTAGCAATACTTGCCGAGAGTTGGAAGGCAAATTTGTGGACTATTTTGAAAGAAGCACCGAGCGGTTCATGTTTCCCGTGGGGATTTCCATGCCCAGCCTGCCACCTCGGCCTGATGCAGACCGTTGCTTGGCCTGGCTGGACAGGCAACCCGATTGTTTTGTTGTGTTTGCGTGTTTCGGCAGTGAATGCCCTCTCACCACCCAAGATCTCGCTACTCTCCTGTTGGGGTTGGAGGAAAGTGAAATTTCATTCCTGTGTGGTCTTTTTGGCCACGCGGGGGCTGAGTTGCAGAGTGTCTAAGGTTCGCACCCATGGCAGAAGACTCGTGGTTGCAGAGTAGGTGCCTCAATTGCACATTTTAAACCATCCTTCCACTAGAGCTTTTCTTTCACATTGTGGGTGGAATTTTGTGACAGAAGGCCTGAGATCTGGATTGCCAATTGTTGCTCTTCTAATCCAGTTCGACTAGCCTTTAGTTGCTAGGCTAATTACTGACGAATTGAAGATGGGAGTGGAAGTTAAAAGAAACGAGGAGGATGGTTCTTTCACTAAGGAGGATGGTTCTTTCACTAAGGAGGACGTAGCTAAATCTGTTAGAGCTCTGATGGTGGAGGAAGAAGCCAAATGGATTAAATCCAATGTCGAGGAAATTAGTAGGGTGCTGACCAGTAACGATTGCCAAGTCCGTCAACAAACATCAGCAACTTTGTCTCTGCGCTCAAAGAGAAAGCCTTCAGCAAACAAACTGTTTGATAAATATGTCTACGTTTATATCTATATCCATATTTATATCTCTATTGAATGTTGTCAAGGTTGCTAGTTTTCACATGTTTTAGTTTCTTTTAAAGGGAAGAAAATAGATGTTTCCCTTATTGTATTCTTTTCAGTCTGTTTGAAATAGTAGAACTATTTCGTTGGACTATTAAAGTTTACATTAAGAAGACTTTCTTAATGACTTGTAATTTTTAAGTAGTTTAATATTGTTGTTATTAAATAATTTGTTATTTTGTTGTAGGTTGATTGTTCAGAAGTTATAATGGATAGGCTTTATAAAAGCTATAATGTAATACATTGAAAATCAACTCTCAATAATATTATCATTATTTTATATTAAAGACTATGTAAATGTATATTTTTTTGATTTTTCTAATATTGTTTCTCCAAACGGCTTTTATACCACTCAATAGTTCTAATAGCTATTGTCAACAAAATTGCTAAAAGACCAGCCTAATTTAATAAAATATATATTTTGTATATGTATTTAGGAGTGTCTTTACATTTATTTAATATATATTGTCACATGTCATACTCTTTTGAAAATCACAATCATGTCTAAAATAGACAACTATTGTATAATGTTGTTATGAAATTATGTATCTTCAAATAGTGCAATGAATTGCTGCTCTAGTGTTGGAATCCTCTATTATGCTTAATAGAAAAATATTAAAATAAACATTTTTTTACCAAATGAACATTTATTATAGGTACCATATCATAAGCTGTCATAATTTATTATTCTATGTCTTTAGTAGAGATAGTCATGTTTTCAATGTGAAATATTTGCTTATTTGATTTGTCACATATAAATAAATGTTGATATGGGGAGGTTTTATTTTTTAACTTTTTTAAAATGGAAAATAGGTAGAATTAAGAGATTTCTTAATTAATTGCTAAATTTTGTTTGGTTTTTCAATTGTTGGCAAATGTATTTGCAATTTGTATAAAATATGTCATAAATTATGTAACAAAACAAAGGGAAACTTGCATATTAAGTTTTTTCTAGTTTTTTTTGTTGTAATTTATAGGAGGAAAAGTCTTCTACACTTTGGGATATGTAGCAAGAATTAATTTTGCATGGAGGTGCCAAATAAAGATGTCAAAATGCATCAAATTAAATTTGTGGTTAAAATCATAAGAAATATTGATCTTTTATTATACTTTGGCATATACTTGTGCTTTATTTTGAAATCCTAATTTTACCACTAGTTTCTACATATACAAATACAAATTCTACTAATACAGGCTTGAAAATCCTTGTAAATTTCAACTTTCAAATTTAAAAAATAGATGTTTTAATTCCTATTTGCATAATTCAAATATAAAATGAACTTGGGGCTTTATATGATAGTGTAACATCAAAATTTCATACCCTTTAAATTTTCTTGGTTTGAATTATGGTGTTCATAAGAGCATAATTAATTCATTGATTCTTTTAATAATTTTCTTGAAGACTCTTGGGTTTTGGAGGAGGGATAAGTTCTTCAAAGGCATCTTAGGATTCATCATTATCTATGTCCACTTGTATATTATGGGAGGATTTTGTCATATCCTCAAACCCTTCATTAAACTAGAAATCCCTAGTTTGTAACACATTCTCTAGAATAAGATCGTACAAGCTATACCATTTTTAGTGTATAAACATCTAAGTTCAGGAGCAATCCTACATCAACAAAAAATAACTCCATTTTTTCTTTTAGTTCAATTTAGTTTCATTGTGCTTTTGTTGGTTCCTATAGTTTCTTGGGACAATTTATAAACTCAAACTACTTAGAATTTTTTCGGTTATAAACATCAACAAATTTGGGACGTTTCATAACCTGTTTTGGAATCTGAAGAGGGTTTCACAAACACATTTTATTTTGACACATTAAAAAAAATAGAAGATGGCATAACCGATGTTGACTTGTAAAGAGGTTTTCACAACCTTGTTGACTTTTGACAAGGTTGTCACAACCTTATTAGATATTGATAGCACTTTTATAGCCACTTGAATTTTTTAAATAAATTCTTATGTGATTTTATTTTAACTTCTATAACTTGTATAAATTATGAATGAAATTGTCTCTATTTTATTTTAGAAAGAATGTTTCTTGGAAAGTGGTGTTAGATTTAAATTATTGCTTCAAAATTAGTTATTGGCCTTCAACAAGGTTGTCATAACCTTAGCAATAGCCAAAGCATCATTCAAAACCTCTTTATTGAAAATTTTTCTACAACACAGGGTTAGAGTTCTGCAATGCTTTCAAAACCATCATCAACCATTGGAATGGTAGTCACAAACTTGTTGGCACACAAAGAATTTTTATAATCTCTAAAGAAAGGAAAAAAAGGATTCTTTCAATAGTGTCATAAGTGGAATCATTGGAAAGGAGAAGATAAAAAATACTGACAAAAAAGGTTTGGTGATTTGTGTTGGTTCATAAACCTATATTGACTTTTGACAATGTTGTCACAACCCCATTTTATTCCCGTGAGTCTATTGCAGCCATTGTGTTAATCAAAGGAAGACTTCATGATATTGAGAGATGAAAAAGTAGAGTTTATGAACATCCAAAGTTGTTTTCCGAAGGAATTTTGGAATGTTCAAATTTTTTCTCGGTTTCAAATCCATTGGTAGATGTTTACAAGTTTTTGAGAACCTTTCAAACTTTTAACAAGATATTAAATAAATCTGAATTCCTAAAACTTAAAAGATATTTTAAGCTACATCATGATGTTTTTATTAAAGGAATCAATTATAGCAACTAATTTTTCTTATATAATCTACTGTAAACAATATATAAGGGAAGATAAACATTTTCCTGAAAAAATGGTTGGATTATGGATAAAGACTAAAATAAGTTAATCGAAAGATTCTATGTTGATGAATAATTTTGTGTCATACATAAATAATTGTACTCCTCAAAGATAATTTTAAAATTTCTTCTAGATCTGGATATGTTGACTATCAATAATGTTGTATAATCATTTGTTTGGTTAGTTGTTAGATTTGTTTTTCTAATAAGACCACCATTTATAGACGATGTCACTTTTGTTTTATCATTATAGGCAACAAATATGTGGTTAATATTCCTCTCATAAAATTTATTTTCTATAATATCATCATGCATGTAATAAATTATTCACATATATATACTTTTAAATACTTAGCATTTCTACTATTACCACTCCATACTTCTTGACGAGTTATTTTCTCAAAACAAGTTGTAGGAGATCTATTCAAAACATGAAATGATTATTGACAACATCAATGCAAAAAAACAAAGGAATATCCATGGATTATAATATGAATGATTGTTAGAAATTAGGATTTTAGGACACTAATCACTATAAAAATGGATATAAAAGAAATAAATTAAGAATCATAGAAAAATAAAGTTAACACATTACACAAGATATACATAGAGAAAACCCTTTTGGTTGAATAACCCCAATAAAGAACTATTTTATTAAAAGACTTACAAAATATAGTCTATAATAAAATAGACTTGAACTTCTTAAGTCTAGGCTTTCTCACACCTCATGAGATCGCTCTTTTCCACCATTTGACTTTCATGTATGGTTTTGGGCCCTCTCCCACTTTATCTAATTAGAACGAAATAGACTTGAACTTAGGGACACTTCTCCTTACTTCCATGTGGCCAATAGTACCTTTTATGCATAGTGATCTATCTCACTATGTAACTTTGATTAGAAGTCTTCTAGTCTTTAAGCCCTTACAAATTTTGTAGGGACAATAACATTTCCCATCACCTTTTCTTTTCAAGTTAGACCATAATCTAGCAATTGTCTCCTTATTTTGTTCTTTGCTGATATTATTTGACATGGTCTTTCTTCATAGGCAAAAAAATCAGGCTATGGAAAATTCAGTGCAAAAGCTTCACAAAAATTGCAAATCGAACCAAAACCATTTAACTCTTCTTTTTCATCTTAAAACTTTGAACTTAATAGAGAACGTATTTAATGTAGTTGATTGTGTGAATTTTTGAGCATTGTGTCTGCAAATTCTTACTAAAAGTTTGCCTGTTGCAGACTTTCTGAGAGACATTTTTGAGTATTCTAAGCTAATTAGGCAATGAAAAGATGGTTTTACACCTTCCAAGGGTTAGAGAACAAGGTTTACAAAAGTTTCTCATAAGGAGTATGCAACATTGACAACTTTTCCTTTCTTGCTTTCTACAAACACATCTTTAGTATGAAAACCAATTACATTCTAGAACATGAGAACATGTCTATCATTAGAGACACAAGAGAATCACATTAGCTCTGCACAAAAAGGCATTGGCAATTACAAAACAATAAGTTGTTCACTGTCAAGTTAATTATGACTGCATTTTTGCCCTTTCATTGGTTTTTCACTTTGGACCTGCACTTTACACTGTTTAAACTCTTTCCCAAAGGTCTGATTTGTGCTCTTTATTAATGGCCTATCTTTGGATGCTTTTTGTCCTTCATACCTGCTATTTGGAAGAGGAAGATAGCATAAACAACTTCAACAAAAGTGTAAAAATTAGTCATAACTGACTGTGACAACCAACTGGGCGTTACTACTTTGCCTAAAAGATCATTAATTAATCTTGGCAACCTCAAAACCCATGGGCAGGGTCAAAAACCACTCCTTGATCTTGTTTGCAAGCAAATAGAAGGAGGTTTAAAGCTTTACAAACTCCAATGTATGGTGGAGAGTAAGCAAGTGAATGGAAATCAACTCCAAAATAGTGACTCACTAGTATTCTAAATGATCATTCAACTAAAGCTACAAACATTAACATGATGCATTTCTAGCATGTCTACATGAATATCTATGGTTATTGTAATGTATTTCTATCATCATGAGTTTTCTACTTTTTTGGTCAGTTTAGAATAGGATGTGTGTAGATGTATATATGTAACCACAGTTATTATTCTGACACATCAAATAGACCACAGTAGATAAAGTATATATGTAACCACAGTTATTACTTCTGACACATCAAATAGACCTACAATTATAGGTACTAGTTTGGCTAATTTTCCCAATGATATAGAACTATTATGAGGTTTAAACCTCAAAAAGACTTTGTTTTGAAAGTCACATTCTTACGTGCATAGCTCTTCTATATGTTTTCTACCTCCTTTAACCACCCCTTGGTTAATCTCATTTCATCATGTATCTCCTAAGAATATTTGAAGCAATTCCAATCTTGTCTTCAACTAGATATCCCAAATGATATGTGTACAATACTTTCATCCATAAAGATATTTAAATGGTGTCATACCCAAAGATGCATGATAGGAGTTATTATATGCAAACTCTTCCAATGGAAGATACTCCTCCAACATAGACTATTAATCCATGGAATACATCCTAAGGAGGTCTTTGACTACTTGCTTCACTATCTTTGTTTGTCAAATTGTCTTTGGGTAGTATGTCAAACTAAAATTCAATATTATCCCAAATATTTCATTCAATATTTTCCAAAATTTAGAAATTATATGAGTATCTCATTTTGATATGATCATCTCAAGTACTCAATTCAAATGAAATATCTCTCAGATAAACTTCTTAGCTAACGTAAACAATCCATCCTGAAAAATCCTTTGGGTGAAGTATGCTACCTTGGTCAACTTATCCACAACTACCAAAATGACATCATGTTTATTCTTTTATATCGGCAACCCTTAAATAAAATCCATGCTAATAACTTGTCATTTATATTTAAGTATGTCATGTGAGTATACAAACCCTACTAGGTGTATATGCTTAGTCTTGGCTTGTTTGTACTCCAATCATCAAGCTACAAATTCAATCTCATCCTTCTCGATTCTTGGCTAAAAATATAAAGATCTCAATTTTCCTACCATCTTGGCTAGTCCTAGGCACCTTGAATAAGGTGTGCTGTGGATCTCCTCTAACATCAACCTCCTCAAATCCCTAATTTTAGAATGTACATTCTCCCTTGGTATCTTAATAATCCATCTAACTAAAACAAATATCTATTGAATCGATGGTGCAAGGGGTTTTTCTCTACATCTTTCTCCATTATGGAATAATATCTTTGAAGATTATGAACCAATTTCTCAAATTAGACCTTTTAATAATAATGGCTGCCAGATGCCTTCTTCTACTAAGGGCATCTATTTTTCTATGTTTCATCTCCTTGTAGTAATCATGTTTTCACTCCAATCATCAAGCTACAAATTCAATCTCATCCTTCTCGAGTCTTGGCTAAAATATAAAGATCTCAATTTTTCTACCATGGTGTGTTGTGGATCTCCTCTAAGATCAGCTTCCTCGAATCCCTAAGTTTAGAATGTACATTCTCCCTTGGTATCTTAATAATCCATCCAACTTAAATAAATATCTATTAAATCGATGGTCCAAGGGGTTTTTCTCTACATCTTTCTCCATCATGGAATAATCTCTTTGAAGATTATGAGCCACTTTTTCAAATTAGACCTTGTAGTAATCATGGCTGCTAGATGCCTTCTTCTACTAAGAGCATCTATTTATCTATGTTTCATCTCCTTAATGTATTCAATCCCAAATTTATATTCAATAAGAAACTATATCCATGTATTTTTGTGAGCATTGAGATTGGGTTGAGTAAATATATATTTAAGGCCTAGGTCGTCCATCTTCAATTCAAAAGGCTTACCCAAAAGATAGTGCCTCCACATCTAAAGCACATGAACTATGGCTAATAACTCTAGGTCATGGGATGCAAAGTTTAACTTATATTATTTCAACTTGGACTAGACTAA
>NC_081415.1:124041159-124071159 GCF_030272615.1 Cryptomeria japonica | reverse complement strand
AAGATGAATCTATCAGCGAAGAACAAGATTAGGATGATCATGCTATGACAATACATCATAATGACAAGAAGCCTATGAAGAAATAACTAAAGAATAATCTACTATAGATTATTCCATTCATACTACTAGTATGGATTTCCCAAGACATGACACTACATACATATCTAAACGATCAATAGATCAAACCACATTTAATCAACATGTAATTAGTTCCAAATAAAATTTTCAACATACATTGATTACTAAAATCAGCATAGGTTGATGTACCTTCTTTGACATAATTCTAGGACTATAAGGCCTATTTGAGGTTTTGAATAACCTATAGTCCTAAAATGTAATTGATAAGCTTTGATTTAAAATAAAAAGTAATCAAGAAAATGTGGAGAAAGTGACTAGACAAAGTCATTAGAGCACATCAACTAATGTCATATCTTGGATATAAATGCCAAATAGGTAGAAATGGCATGTTTATCTAGGGCATATACACTAGAGAGAAATCGATTCAATTTATCTGGGTTTGTTAGGAAATTTTTATATTATACCAACTATTTGTTCAAATGACATTACAATCTTGAATAATTTTCTCACAAATAAAATTAATTTAAAGAAAAATTTAAAAAATAAAAATGTTAATGGGCAGTCTACTTTAGTCAACCCCGTTGTGTTTATTATAGTTAGATCCACATGTGTACACCATATGATGAAAATATTCTATAATAAGACTATGTAAAATGGATATTAAAATATAATGATGGATACAAATAATTTATGCCTTAGGAGGTACAAGAAGACAAAATTTAGCTACTAATCGAGAAGAGACAAAAAATATTAGCATTGTGTTATATTTTATTGGAATCCTAAACTTGTAATATATTATATTTGACTAATGAGCCTTAATGTTCATTATTTTGAAGTGATATAAGATAAGAAATTGTGCTGAACTACTAGTTAACATTGAGATTACCTTTTAGAGAAGTGGACATAGATAATGATGAATCCTAGAAACTAATGAAATTTCTAAGACAACTTCCAATATAGTTGAAGAATTTAGTCCTCCTCCAAAGCCCAAGACTCTTCAAGAAATTTATTAAAATAATCAATGAATTAATTATGTTGTTATGAACACCATAATTCAAATCAAGAAAATTGGAAAAGTATGAATTTTTTTATATTATACTATCATCTAAAGCCCCAACTTCATTTTAGATCTAAGTTATGCAAATAGCGATTAGTATATCTACTTTTCTAACTTGAAAATTGAATTCTCTAATGGATTTTCAAGGCTCTACTAGTAGAATTTGTATTTGTACATGTAGGAACTAGTTGTAAAAGTAGGGTTTTGGAATAAATCACAAGTATTCACCAAAGAATAATAAAAGGTCAATATTTCTTATGATTTTACCAAAAAAAATTATTTGATGCATTTTGACATCTTTTTTGACACCTCCATGCAAAAATAATTCTTGCTACATATTGATGTGGTTTATCTAACCTGCTCAACACTTCCTTAGTTAATGTTGCTCAATTCCACCAACTCACCAAACCTAGTTTCTCTTTGGGCCTCTAAGTCCCTCTCACTCTCTTCTAGGGCTTGGTTCTTGTCCCTTCTAGGGTGTTTGCTTTAGGTGTTTTGGTTAGGAACCCTATCAATTCACTGTACTTCTCTAGTGCTCAATTTTAGCCTCTTAGCCTCAACTTGTCATATTGACCCCCAATTGACATGAGATGTTGCAGAGGTGTATTAGGGTCATTTAACATATTTTTTATGCATATGGAGTCCTTTGGTAGGTTGCAATCTTAAGATTTCCTACCGGTTTCACAATCTTCCCCGGAAAAGGGCTACAAGGATTTAGGGCTAATTAGGCCTCCTAGACCGGTTTTTTTGGGCTTGGAGGAAAACGAATCAAATTTTCCCCAAACAAGTTTTGCTTTCCCTCAATGATATACCCATGCCCAATGGACTTTTGTGGTTTGAGGCTCTGGTATGTCCGTACAAGGTATGAACCCTAAAATTGAGGGTTTGTAGGGTTTTCAAGGGCTTACACCGGCAGTGAGTAGGCAATTCGAGGTTTTTCTATGAGATGGAATCTTCAAAGGATCCTCCTTATTGATACAAGTCTATCCCAACTCCATGAACTCCTCCAAATTCAGAAATGGTGCTTTTTCTTTCACCTCTGCATTATTCAACACTTCTTCCCCTCTTCTTCTCTAACCAGGTTGCTCCTAGACTCGCCTAGGAAGAGGTGTCATTCATGATCAAACACTTAACCAACACTTGAAACTGCATATTTACACTATACAAAAGGTTTCCAACCATACCCCAACTATCCGCGATGGCAGCATGTGTGGGATTCATGGGGCAACCATATTTACAAAGAAAAGACTATTTACAAGCCAAAACTGGCTATTTGTGAATCAAATCACTTCAATAGTAGTAAAAAATAATTACAATGCTTGAAAATGAAAAGCCTACTCTGCAATACACTATTGAATCTCAATCCATCATTGGATTCATGGATTCAATCCATTAAGCTTTCATAAGAATGCAAAATTGACAAAAACAATGTAAAAGTGCAGTCCAAAATCTTTTGTTTTTATTATTGCTTTCAAAATCCAAGTACACCAACCTTGAAAAATGTGTAGGAGGAGGTTTATATAGTTTTTCCACATGTGGAGTCCTTCCATGGTGTTGAGCAATCCCTAAATCCACCGCTAACTAGCTTTAGGGCAAAAATTGTCATGATAACTTTCAAATGTTGTCATGACAACTTTTTGCAACTTTTGCAACTTTGTGTTTTTGACACTTTTGGTCTCTCCAACCTAAGAGACCTATACCCAGTCATCACATATGACATCTTAAATAGGTCTAAGGCTTACTTAACGCCCTCTAAGGCTTTTGTCAATTTTTGACACTTTTGACCAACCAAAAAGGTCAAAACTACTGAAAACACACTAACTACACAAAAATGCAAACCTAGATAAAATGAACTCCACCTGAACCCACATTGCCAAAATACTCACTCTTGGACCCACCTGGAGTCCTTATTCACCACTGACTTGGCTAAGGTCAGTATAAGCCAAAATTTGCAAAAACAAGGAAATTAGGACCTAGGTGCTCCTGCATCACATATCCCCAAATTTAAAACATGTTTCCTCCTAAAAATTACAACAAAAGCACTAAGAAATAACTTAATATTCAAGTTCCCCTTTGTTCCACTACACAAAATTTATCTCAATATAAATTGCAAATAGATTTATCAGTAAGTGAAAGACCAAACGAAATCTAGGAGAGGTCAGACATACCCATGAGTAGCATACCCTCCATGCAAAGAGCCTGATTCATAGGAACAACAAAAACACTAAGAAACAACTTAATATTCAAGTTCCCTTTTGTTCCATTACACAAAATTTATCTTAGTATAAATTGCAAATAGATTTGTCATGAAGTGAAAAACCAAACAAAATCTAACAACTAATTAAGAAAAATAAAAATTTTACTTATTTTTCATTAGAAAAAATAAAAATGAAACCTTCCTATATCAACATTTTTTTATATATGACAAATCAAATAAGTAATTTTGTTGACTTCGAAATTATTGAGTGATATGAAAGTTACTTGATAAAACAGTATTGTAAAAATCAACAAACATTTATATTTACACAATTTTAAATATAAAATAACAATGATATTATTGAAAGTTGATTTTCAATGTATTACATTATAGCTTTATCAAAACCTCTCCAATATAACTTCTTGAATAACCAACCTACAAGAAAGTAACTAATTATTCAATAAAAACATTAATAAACTAATGAAAAATTGCAAGTCACTAAGGTGACTTTATTAGAGTAAACCTTAATAGTCCAACAAACAGTTAAACCATTTGAAAGCACTAAAAGGAATACAATAACACAAACACCTAGAAATATAAATATGGATATAGATATAAACGTAGACATATTTATCAGACAGTTTGTTTGCTGGAGGCTTTGTCCTTGAGAGCAGAGACAAAGTTGCGGATGTTTGTTCGACGGACTTGGCAATCGTTACTGGTCAGCACCCTACTAATTTCCTCAACATTGGATTTGATCCGCTTGCCTTCTTCCTCCACCATCACAGCTCTTACAGCTTTAGCTACGTCCTCCTTAGTGAAAGAACCATCCTCCTCGTTTCTTCTCACCTCCACTCCTAACTTCAAATCCTCAGCAATTAGTCTTGCAGTTATGCCCTGCTCGTACTGGATTGGAAGAGCAACAAAAGGCTGTCCAAACCTCAGGCCTTCAGTTACAGAATTCCACCCACAATGTGAAAGAAATGCTCCAGTGGAAGGATGGTTCAAGATATGCAACTGAGGCGCCCACTCTGTAATGACGAGTCCTCTGCCATGGGTGTGATCCTCAAAGCCTTGGTGTAACTCAGCTGCCGCATTGCCAAGAAGAACACACAAGAACGAAATTTTACATTCGTCCAAGCCTAACACGAGAGCACCGAGCTCTTGGGCGGTGAAAACGCATTCACTGCCGAAGGACGCAAACACCACAGAACGAGCAGGCTGCTTGTCCAGCCAGTCCAAGCAACGGTCTGCATCAGGCCGCAGCGGCAGGCTGGGCATGGAAATCCCCACGGGAAACATTAACCGCCCGGTGATTCTTTGAAAATAGTCCACAAATTTCCCATCCAACTCTCGGCAAGTATTGCAAGCCGTTGCCCAGCTTTCCTCCACAGACAGGGAAAGGCGGTCCATGAAGGCGAGGTCATCACAAATGTTATGCCGCTTGTTTTGATACAACGGCAGATCCTTCCGGGTTTCAAAAATTCGGCGGCGGACGCCCAATGAGGGAAATTCGGGTGGCGGTACAGTCAGATCCTCGGCTGTTGGGATTTCGGGCAGTCCCTGCCTGAGCTGCCCTATTGTGAAACTCATGGCAGCCATGTTAACCACCATGAGATTTATAGTGGGAATGCCCTTTTTCTTGGCAACCCGAGGAATCCAGTACAATAACGGATCATGTATGACAAAATTTGGGGAAAGCAGTTTCAGGAGAGCTCCTAAGGGCTCCTCGCAAAGATCTATCGCTTGGACGAGCAGCGGCACTAAGTCTGTTCTTCCTATCTCTGATAAACCTGCGGTGGACTCGACGCCTGAGGGCAGGCCATCCACAGATGGTAATGGGAGCTCCACCAGCTCAATTCCAGGCACTATCTGCTTTTTTATCCGTGCAATGTTAAGCGGAGTGGAGAGGAAGGAAATTCTGAGGCCATGAGAGAGGAGGCCCTTGGCTAGGTCTAGGTAGGGTGTTATATGGCCATGTGCAAGCCAAGGGAACATCACCACGTGAAGCTGGCGATGATCTGCCATTGTTTACAATTAAGGCTATTTGCTGTAATCAATCGGTTCCCAATCCCTCATTTAAAGAGAAAGAGAAACTCTCGTGTTTCTCATGAATTGAAAGGTACTCTAATGTTTCTCGTGATTTATTTTGGACTGACTGCTCTTGAATTGAAAGGTTTTGTTGCATCTCTTATACTGAATGGTAGATAGCTTATCTAATAACAACATGTAGATTACGAAATATTAATAAATATGTTAGGTATGTCTCTGTTTTCTATTGTGATAAATTCTAATAAATATATTAGGAATGTCTTTGTTTTCTGTTGTGATAAGTATTCTGTTATGTTGTAAAATATTTGGTTTCCAACTGATCATTTAAAGAGTATTTTAATAATCTTTGACTGACAATTATTCAATTGAAAGGTTTTGTTCTACTTGAAAGTGAATGACAGATAGCTTATTTAATAATAATATCTTAGAAACTTTTTTTTTACACTTGAAATTGAATGGTAGATAACTTATTTAATAATAATATCTAAAATGAGCAATTTACTAGCATATATATGTTTGATAAAGTTACATAAAATATATGAAGAGAAAAATATTGTCTTCACATATTTTATATATTTATTACAGATATACATGATAGATAGTAAATATAATCAAATGTATGTTCTAACATCTATACTCGTCATTTTTAATTAATTAGGATAAAAATTTAATCCCACCAAATCTACATATATGCATGACTAAAAAACTTAAATCTTTCAACATAACATCATCTCACCATTAGGACTTTTAAATTTTATTAATGATTTTTTTAAGATATTGATTAAAACATTTTTTTTAAAATAATTTTGTCTGTGTACAACAAAGTAACTCTTTGTCTTTTTTACCTATTTATAAAAATTAATCCTGCAAAATCCACATTAACTAGTACCTTGTATGTATAAGTATTTAATTCTCAATTGTTCATTTAAGGAGAAAGGGAAAGCATTGTGCTTTCTATGAGCATTTTATTTGTATCTGATTGACAAAAACTAGATTGAAATGTTTTGTTGTAATTGTTACTATTTAGACATAATCATAGATACCTTACCTAATAAGAACATCCTGGATTAAAACTATTGTTCTTTCTATGTGCATTTTATTTATCTTTGAATGACAAAATCTAGATTGAAGTGTTTTGTTGTAATTATTACTATTTAGACATAATGGTAGATGGGTTACCTAATAAGAACATCTCAGATTAAGTAATAACTACTATGTATATCTTTAATAAAATTGTATAAAATATTTGAAGAGGTATCGTTCTCTAGATATATTTTAAATAATTTTGCTAAAGATATATATGCTTGATAATATATATAATCAATTGTGTATTCTTGTATCACCACTTAATACTAGATAACCTTGCCATTATAAAAATATAAGTCAACGCTTAATAACTTGATACTATAAATCCTTGACTGGAGGAATATGAGTTATTGTCAACAAAGGTAATACTTTTTTATTTCCCTCCATGCAAGGAGCATTGGAGTTTTGGTGAGAGGGTAACATGTTCTACATAGGGGTAGGGTTGAGTGGAGGAGCAACAATCAAGATATACATGCACTTAGGGACCCTCATTGTTCCTTTATGGGTATGTCATATTTTATGACTGTCATGGGTCTAGGGTTTCAAGAAATGAAAGAAAACCCTTTCTAAACTTTGTAATACACTAGTACCCAAAAACTCTACCCCAAGCATGTTTAATATCTTCATAACCTTATTAGAGGTTTCTAGATACTTATAGCATCTAAAATAGGTTATATTAAGTCTTTTAACACTTGACTATTTGCTATCATTTAGTTTTCGTATATAACACTACTTTTTAGTTACTAGTCATTATAGATTATCATAAACATTGTTGACTATAATGATTATCATTTAAACTACCCACTATGATCTTATAGAATACTACTCACTACAAAATCATAAGTCATCGCCTTCTAACATTATTATAATTTTCCCAACACTATTATACAACCTTCATGCACTACCATACATTCTCAAAATAATGTTACACAACCTTCACTAAAAGTTTTCACTTGAGAAGGCCTCTCACCAATGAATTTAGAGATTCTTGGACTATTAAGGTTTAACAATTTTTTGATAGCTTTTGAAAGCAATTCCTACAATCCTCTAGGTAGAAACAACAACGTTCTATATGTCCATGCATCAATGAGAGAGGATTAGGATTTTCATTTATCAACATGATTGATAGAGATACCAAGAATGAAATTGCAAGGAAGATCTAATATTTATGAATGAAATTGCAAATCAATCTAAGTTAAATGTTTGATATCTTACTTATATCATGGCAGCATAAAATGTATATATGCACTCAACATAGCTCTTTGCTTGTTTATTTGAGAATGTTACTAGGAATTAATAGGTGAATGATACATTGATCTACACATGAGTCACTTGTACTTTCCCGGTACTTTCATCCCTTGGTCAAGGTCGCATACCCCCTTACACTTGAATATTGTTTCCACCCTCATGATTACTTGAAGTCCATTCTCAAAACAC
Source organism: Cryptomeria japonica (assembly GCF_030272615.1). Lineage (NCBI taxonomy): Eukaryota > Viridiplantae > Streptophyta > Pinopsida > Cupressales > Cupressaceae > Cryptomeria > Cryptomeria japonica. The sequence continues at coordinate 124,063,252 of NC_081415.1, read as the reverse complement.
ACTAAATGACAATAGTTAGTACAAAATAGTGACCATAGCCAAGGAAGCCCAAATTTACTCATACTCAACATAATAAGAAATAACTAAATCATCTGGACCATTATTCATAACATAACCTCTTTTTCACATCATGGAAGGCCAAAATTACAAGGATCATGCTTCTTCGAAGGAGCCATTGTTCAAAGCCACCAAACTATCAACAAGAGTAGAAGCTATTAGGCTCATAAAATTTTAGGACATATAAAGAGTTGAATCAGAAGAGAGATCATGAAGCATACAATACAAAGGTATTCATGGAATAGACATCTGAAAACATCTCATTCATGAAGTAACAAAATGTTAAAGAAAATGACAAGTAATAAAAAAACTTACAAGGATGAGGCATATTCATAACTTTTGCAGTCTCGCCTTGGATATCAACACTAGAAGCAACTCATATTGTTCATGTATATACAAGACAATATGGGAGTTCATTATACCCAGCAACTTGTGGTGTTGTTGTTCGTGTAGGCTCTGTTGGACCCTGCAATTAAGATTGAATATATATTATTCAATAAGATTAACTGTGCAACATAATGAAATATTGAAAAGTGTGTTATCTTCTTGAGCTTCACTTGGTTTCGAGAATAGTTTAATATTCTCTACTTAACAGGGCCAACCACATGAAGGTGGAAGCTCATTTGGCCCCTCCCCGCCCCCACTAATATCACTCTAAATTACCTGTTAACATCTTATAACATTCATTCATTCATTCATTCTACCATTAGTAAAATATATCATTCATTCATTAATATCACATAACGTTCATTAACACATATCATCCATAACCATTAATTAGCACATAATTACATTCACTAACACATAAAAATCAGTCATTATCAAATACGGTAAATTACAATCATTTCTTTTTTTGTTTTTTCTTTGAAGCTATGAAAAGACTAAGTGGAACATCAGTTTCTTCATCATTTCCCCCCTCTGCAGTTGTTCCACCCTCTGCTCGTGATCTTGATGTATGCCTAGTCCTATACTTAGGATGAGGACACTGAAGCAGAGGGGGTTCCTTTGCAATAACAAAGAAATGGGTTAAGTTTAAAACATTTTTTATTATTGTTACAAGTATTTCATTAATTTAGAGAACATAACTATTGTGCTCTTTACCTGATGGAGCCACATCATTTTATCTAGCCTCAACCTCAACATGCTCAACACCCTCTAGATCATCTGGAGTTGAAATACTAAAGGTTACATTAATGTTGAACACCAATTGCAATTATATTTGTTTAAAGGAATAACAATGGTCCTCTTTACCTGAGTGGGGAACATCATGTTCCTGATGTTGTGTACCCAGATCATGCTCCACTTGGTCACCACCGACTACATGCTCTAAAATATTAACAAAAAAGGTTACATTAATTACTACTCTTATTACAAATTAATATGTTTAATTGTATTAGTAAATACATAAATTTAAATAGAAAATGAATACCTCCACTACTGGGATGCACATCCAGACCTTCATGTGCATGTGGTGTTCCACGATTAGCAAACTGCATTCCAATGTCATGCACATTGTTATCATTGCTTGCTTATTTAAAACAAACATAGTCACTTTATGTTGGAACTCAACAACAATTAGATTATTGGTAAAGTATTCAATCTGAAACAATTTCCATTTAGCATATTTACCTATGTGAGGGATGCACTCGAATATTGTGTATGCCCACTCAATTCTCATAGCCGATCAGCCACCGCTGAATAGCCTTGCTGGTAGGCAATTCTCTTGTCATCTTCTATGGGCACTCTATTGAATTCAGAGCCCTGCATTTTTTCTTTGTATTGTGAATTTTGCTTGCATTGTTTGATTAAAAAAAAATCGTTTGCAATTTATTAATGTTTTGATGCAATATTTCATTTACATGAGATACTTACAATTCGTGCAACAAGTTTCATATAACCACCAGAGCTGAATTTGTGTTGCCCATTCTTTTCTTGTCTTGCCTTGGTTGACTTTGACGTGTCACTTAGTCTATAAAAAGTTTGAAATATGTTAGATTATATAAATATAAAGAGTAATTAATTAGTGCATAATTAGATTCTTAATAGTATCTCGTACCTTCTTCTGGCGTCTGGTGGAGTTTTTCCTTTTTTCCTTTCAATTCTCTCTTTGGCATCCAAAATCTGGTCCTTCCACTCCCTCTCTAGAATCATGGGGGGACGCTCCTACTTTAGGTTCCTCTCTAAATGGGTCATGTATTGGTCCCTCACATACTTTAGATATGTGCCAGCTTTTTTAAGGAGCTTGGTTTTGTCAAAGGTGTTATTTCCAAACCACTCAATCATTTGGTTTGTCAATTCATCTTTTAACCTTTTTTCTTGGTCATTCCACCTTTTAAAGAAAAAACAAACCTGTTAGATTCAGAAATGAATTGAACCTACATTTATTACAGTTCAAGAAATGGATCAAAGGAAATCTATTCTAGCAATGATATGAAATCAAAATAGTGGATTAGGGTTAGTTCACATATGATGTACCACCTTTTACATATGGTGGGCCCAAATATATGCAATATAATGTCACTAAGATGTTTATAGAAAATATCATTTCCTGCAAAAAAATCATGGGATCATTAGTCGAAAATGAGTGATCATAAAGTAAATTACAATTAGACTATATACAATAATAATTTTAAAGTACCTGGAACCTTTTGTATCTTTAAGGGAATCATTTCTTTGTCACTCACCACCAATGTGGCTTGCAACGTTCCTGTACTAGCAATACGAGAAGATCTACGAAATGATGGTATGTTATCAACAGTAGTCGCCTTTGGCACATCCTCATGAGCAGCTCCTCCTACAGAAAATGAATCCGCTATGAAATGCCCCCAAGAAAGAAGGCTTGAAGGGAAATAAACACATAACAAAAGATAGAGGAAAAGAGGGATCTACCAATAGTGGGTGGGCCAATATGGCGTGCAGTAGAGGATGTTTGAATGCTATGTGTTTTCAACATTGTGGTCAGCAATATAGGTGGAGCTAACCTATCATGAGGCGATGAGGATATTTGCACAGGAACATTGACAACACCTGAAGAATAATACATTAAATATTTGAAAAGTGCAAGAATTGTAAACAAGGATGAACCTTTATTTTGAAGATTGACATTATCAAGTATGATGTGTTTTGGGTACTCAAAGTGATAAGCCAAGCAAGTGATAATACATGAAAATCATCATCACCTGAAGTACCGGCAACACCCTGACCATGGCAACGACTTTCATGAGGGTGGATAAATTGCTCTAAAAACAACACGTACAAATTTTAGTTAATGACATAAAAGAGAATAAAATATAAACCATTATTGAACTTTTGTTATAATAAAAGCTTTCATTACTGCTTACTTGCAAGTTTTCTATTGTCTGAATCAATACTTCCACCCTCTCTCGTATCTCATCAGTCATAGGACGTATGGTTGCCAAAGCAACAATCTCTTTAGTAATTTTTCTAAGAGGCTTTTTTATGAATTCCATAGAGTGTGTGGAATTTTTATGGTCATCATTGATTAATCCTATTGATTCCACATCCCTAGAGAGGTGCTGAGGTACTGCAACTCCCTTTCCCTTTCCCCGAACATCTGTCTGTGTCAAGAATATCATTAACAGTTACAAAATTAGTCTAAATCTCTTAAAAAAAGAACATAACAATGTAACAGTTTGCTTCTATCTTATTTATACAATTACAAGGAGGTTTACTTGCTCAGTAGAAGTGTCGCAACCGACACCCTTGTCTGCGATATGTAATGGATCCATGTCGCCCTATGACAAAGAAAAAATATAAAAAACGTTAGCAAAATTAAACCAATAGACTTAGCAAACAAAAATCATAATAAAATGGTATATTGGATTCATTAATTGGAGGTTGGTTAATTTAAATGGTATATAGTACATACGACCCCCATGATATTAACTTTTTTTGTATCTATATGATTCAAACTATAATCGATTAGAATCTCTTTGCCTACACTTATTGATTTTATCGCACATACGAATACACGATTTCCCTCGCGTTCCTCAAATAGGCAATTGGGTTGTTTATTAATTGACCCAGGTCACGTACTATTTATAAAACTTGCAATGTTCCCTGTTGCTTTTGGTCGACCATAAATGTATACAGCCACTTGTTTACTTTGATCATTATCTTTCTGTTGTATATAATTTGCTGACAATGCATACCTACGCATAATTTTTTTATATTTAACAATCTGCATCCAATTATTGTAATTGTAACAAGGTCCATCAAACTCCATCAATTCAACAACTTTCTTGTAACAGACCTTTATGGCGTCCATGGAAAATAAGCTGAAACCATCTAACGACGAAGGTGCTATGTGATATATCCTATCGTTAACACAAAAATCGGTGTTTATTGGAGGAAGTTCCTTGGGCACCCATTGTTTCTGTAGATGTTTGTACCTCAGTGCCGCATCAATGTCGCCTTTGGTCTCATCATCATAAGAACATGACCCCCCATGAGCAAGGAAAAATTTCATACATTTATTGAATTTTCTTCTAATCTTTTGACCTCTTATTGATCTCCCTATTGTAGACCTACTACATGTCTCACTTTCATTTTCTATTCCTACATTTCCCTCACTTGATGAAGACAGATTTGACAAATACCTATTTGGGGGAACCTGCACTCCATCAAATGAGAGAGAAATTTTGCAAATGAGGGCAATGTTGCTGAAGAAGTTGGCCCTAAAGTTGATTTTGGGATTAAAATTGTAATAAGTCCAACTAGGGCCTGAAGTGTTGATAACTGTAATAGATTTAATGGTATTGTCGAGGTTTGAAAAACTGAGGAAGTTTGTTTTCCAAGAAAATTTTTTAAAAAAAATTGTCTCTATAGGGTGTATTGACTAGTTATACCTGTCCATCCATGACACTGTGCAGGATCCTTGTCAAAGGGGTTCAGGTTCTTACACATGTAATTCAATTATCTTATGTTAGCTAAAAATTAGATAGTACACAACATGAATAACATTAACTTTGTAGACAAAAATAGTATTAAATAATAAAAAGATGTCATCAAAATCATTGTAAATGTTTTAATTCCTTACCTTTACTTTATGTAGACTATGCATGATCCTCAACTAAATGGTTGACAATGTCTGTAGTCAACGACCTGTTCCCACCAAGGGTGATAGCATCACACAGGGACTATACATGAAATCAACACCATCAATTGAGCATCATAAGCATTACTACATTTGTAAGTTGATAAACAATAAATACATACGTATTATAAGCATCATAAGAATCACATGATGTATCATCATAGATGTAATTGAGCATCACAATTAGCATCACATATGTGTCATCATAAACATGTAATCCATCACATAGGTAATAAACAATCCACATTCTATAAATAAACATAAAGTTCAAAAAATGTAACATGCATCATCATAAACATGTAATCCATCGCATAGCTAATAAACAATCCAAATTCCATAAATAAACACAAAGTTTAAAAAATGTCACATAAATAGTCACTCTCCCTATCTCCATCTCCATATTAAAAGGTGCATCATTAATTAATTATGTAATGGCATTAGAATTCAAAACATAATGAATTAATTATGTAAAAAAAAATCTATCAAGAAATCAATATTAAATTGATAATATACTAATCACATACCTCATATATTTCATTCATCATCATGAACATCAAGGTCATCATCGCCAACATCATTGCCATCATCATTGCCATCATCATCATCATCATCATCATCATCATCATCATCATCATCATCATCATCATCATCATCATCGTCATCATCGTCGTCATTGTCGTCGTTGTCTTTGCCATCACCATCACCATCATAGTCTTCACCATCATCATCACCCTCACCATCACCATCACCATCACCATCACCATCATCATCATCATCATCATCTTCTTCTTCTTCTTCTTCTTCTTCTTCTTCTTCTTCTTCATCATCATTGAGAAACTATCGATCGTGATCATCATCTACTTCTTTGGTATCTTCTTCTTCCATCACATTATACTTTATCGACCTTCCTCTTGGATCATGTCTAACACCAAATGACAAACCCGGTTTATGTGGGACCTCTGAGTAAAATACTTGCTCACATTGGCTTAGAAGAACATAGGTCTCATCCCCAACTGGTTCAAATGACCTTGTATTTACCATTGAAAAACCATTATCATGTTCAATAACAGTTCTATCAAGATCATTTTTATTCAATCGTAGCCTGCACCATTTAACGACGAACAAAACTAATTTGAAGGAATTAAAGTCACACTCAAGTATATCATCCAAAATGCCACAGTATCAATTTTGAGACTGTTGAGGATGTATGTCATTTCTCGATGAAATATTTGTCACCTCAAAGACAGCAGTGATGCCAGAATCACAAGTTTTTTTCATATCATCCAACTTTTTTATGCGAAATTTATGACCATTGCAACACATAGCGTTGTGGTGTTTGACCTGCGATATGTCAAACATGTAAAATTTATTGCATTGTGAGTTGATAAACATATGGGTGATTAATAAATTTATATGTACCTATTTATCTCTTAAACTATATGCTAAATCAATTTCCATTTGCGTAACATTGGAATTTCCATTACGATGAGCTTCTTTAACCAATGAAGCCACACCTTCCCATGTTAATGTGCATCCAAAATATTGACAATGTTCAATCCATACCGTCATCCAATCAAGATTGTTTACAATATACAAATGTAGTGCATCCCACTCTCGACCAGCTATACAAAAAATAAATAGACGTCTTACAACTGTATTATTTTGAAGATTAAGAATTAATTAACTACAATAACATCTTATAATTGTTGGTATTTTGGTATGGTTTTGTCATTGATGTCAACAACTACTATCACTTATCAACTCTAGCACTTTGAAGAATTGGCAATGTTCACCGGCAAGTAAATGACTTATGCACAGTCACCGGTATCTGCATAATGTTCACCGACACTTGGAATGGCATGGAAAAAACTTGGTTATGTTGAAGACATCATTTGGACACTTTATCTTGGAGATTTGTTCATTGGCATATTCATATTTGCATATTTGTTATTACCGGAAAATAGGTCCAAGATATACACCGACAGGTTTATCTATTCCTGATCAGCATGACATGCTATGGAGATGTTTTATTATTGTTGTAAATGAATCAAGCCGACATGTTGAATCGGTTATTGCATCGGATATTGCTTTATTTGTAAATTGATTTTATTGTAATATCCTTTAGAGCCGACCTACTAAAATTGGTCTTAGGTTATGGTATAAATGTAAGATCTTATTTGTAAGATCAAATGTGGAATGAAGAAATAATTCGGTATATGCTAGAATAAGCAGAGCTTTACACACATACATCATTTGAAGGTTGAAGCAAGGTTTTTGTAAAGACAATCAGAACTACACTGGTACTGAATCCAGGATAGTAAGATGCTATTTTGAGCAGTACATCCTTATTGGATTTAACCATCCAATTGTAGTTAGTGTGACTCCTATTTGTGTTTGAGCAGTGAGCTCTAGGTGCTAGGCCTTTCTGCATGTGTAGACCCCATTTGTATACACATACTATCTATAGTAGTATCATCTCATTCTAGGTAACGTTTCCCACCGTGGTTTTTCCCCTTACAGGGTTTCCACATACAAATATTGGTGTTATGTGTTATGGATGTTATTGTCTTTCTATTTCATGCATTAATCTGTACTGGTATTGCAATTAACTGATAAAACTGTCTACCAACATAAAAGACTGGTTTACCAGTATCAAGCATTAAAGCTGGATAAGTTGTTTTTGGTTTGAATTTATTAGACTGATTTACCCCCCCTCTCAATTGTCCCCGGGACCTAAGAATTGGTATCAGAGCCTAGTCCTCTTTTGTAGAAGTTTAACAGCTTGAGGAGATCCAATGTCTACTAACTATTTCAGGAAGGACAATCCTAAACTTGATAGAACCAACTATGGCATATGGAAGATCAGGATGGAGACACATCTAAATTGCATTGGAAAGGACATCTAGGAAGTTACAAAGAATGGCTATACTGCTCCTACTCCCTGTCAACCTAATCCACCTACCTTAGGAAAAGATGAGGAAAATGACTGCAAAGCTAGAGAAGCACTTTTGAGCACATTATCAAATTAGCAAATCATGGGATTATCAGATAGGTCTACTGCTAAAGCTATTTGGGATCACTTGGAAACATTGAATGAAGGAGATTCCATAGTCAAAATTGCAAAACTTGAAAGCTTTCAGGTTAGGTATGAAAATTTGAAAATAGAAGAAGATGAAAGGATTTCTGCTTTTACGGAAAGAGTTAATGAAATTGTTTTGGGTATTAAATGTTGTAGAGGAACCTTAAGTGAAGATGAAATCATTTCAAAAGTTTTAAGAGGATTGCCACCAACATATAAAGTGAAGGTTACTACTATAAATGAGTTAAGAACAATGCCTAATACATCAATAGCTATGGATACATTGATTGGAAAACTTTGAGCTTTTGAAATTGAGGAATTTGGTCTTGTTTCTACTATAAAGATAGATTTAGCTTTTAAGGCATCAACATCATCTGCACCATCATTTGACAAGTCTGATTGGAAAGCCTTTTATGCAGGAGAACTTGAAGAATGCAGGAGAGAAAATGAAGAACTTGAAGCACATTTGCAAGGAAAATGCCTAAAGGTCCAATTGCAAGTAAGTATGAAGGTAAAGCATCCTTTAAATGCTTGAACTGTAATAAGATTGGTCATATGGATTCTAGATGCCCTGATAGACATGCTAGACTAAGAGAAGACGCTAGGAGAACATACAAGCCTAACCCTGAATATCAGAGATACAGATTTAAGAAGAATAAAGATAAATTTTGTTATCTTGTTGATGAAGGAGTCATTGATGATTCTGATGAAGATCCAGCAGACAATGGATGGGTTTTTGTTTCTATAATAGAAGATCAACCGGCACCTACTATTCAACTAGTAGAGTAGGCCTTGGTAGCTAAAGTTGAAGTTAAGGATGAATGGATCATTTATTCGGGATGCTCACATCATATGACTAGTGATAAAAGTAAATTCGTGAACTTTCAAGAATATAATGGAGGTCTAGTAAGATTTGGAGATGATAAAGCTTGTTTGATCAAAGGTAAAGGTACAATATCTCTTGATGGTAAGCATAATACTGACAATGTTTACTATGTGGAAGGTTTAAAGAATAATTTTTTGAGTGTTGGTCAATTAGTTGAGAAAGGATTTCAGTTACAATTCAAGAATGGAAAATGCAAAATTATGAACAGAACTGGTTTGAAAATTGCAACCGGAAATCAAACTAGAGGAAATATCTTTCATTTGAATAACAGTGAAAAGACATGCCTAATTGCACATATTGATGAAAGTTAGCTATGGCATAAGAGACTATGTCATGTAAATTTTGATTGCATGGTAAAAATCAGTACTACTAAAGCAATTAGAGATTTACCTAAGATTGTTAAGCCTCACAATCCGGTATGTAAGGAATGTCAATTTGGAAAACAAGTTGGAGCAACTTTTAAAAGTATTCCAGAAAAATCCAATAATGCTCTTGACTTAATTCATACTGATTTATGTGGTACAGCTACAACTAAAAGTTTACAAGGTGATAGATATTTCATGCTAATCATTGATGACTACTGTAGAATGTGTTGGGTTACTTTTCTCAGAGAAAAATCAAAAGCACTTGGGAAGTTAAAACTATTCAAAGCAATGGTAGAGAATGAAACCGGTAAGAAAATCAAATGTTTGAGATCAGATCAAGGAGGAGAATTTACTATTGGTATTTTGGTATGGTTTTGTTATTGATGTCAACACCTACTGAATTCACCTACTTTGGAGATCCAGCAACATTCACAGGCAAACAGTAAACTTTACAACAGTTACTGGCATATGATTCACCAGCAAGATATATTGTTCACCGGTACCTAGAATGATATGGAAGACACTTGGTAATGTCGAACACATCATGTGGACACTTTATTTTGAAGAAATAATCATTGGTATATTCATATTTGCATATTTGCTTTTACTGATAAATAGGTCCAGGTTATCTAGGGTTACACTGGCAGGTTTATCTTCTCCAGATTAGCATGGCACACTATGCAGATAATTTATTATTGTTGTAAATGCATTAAGCTGACATGTTCAATCAGTTATTGCATCGGATATTATATTATTTGTAAAAAAAAATTATTGTAATATCTTGTAGAGCTGACCTACTAAAATAGGTCTTAGGATATGGTATAAATGTAAGATCTTATTTGTAAGATCAAGTGCGGAATGCGAAAAAGAATTGTGTGAAGGTATATGCAAGATCAAGTAGAGGTATACACGAAGACATCATTTGTAGGTAAAGTTAGGTTTTTGTAGAAGCATAGCATTACACTAGTACTGAATCCAGCATATGAAGATGCTATTTTGTGCAGTACATTCTTATTGGATTTAACCATCCAACTATTGTCAGTGTGACTCCCATTTGTGATTGAGCAGTGAGCTCTAGGCTATTTGCCTTTCTGCATGTGCAGACCCCTTTTTGTACACTTACTATCTGCAGTAGTATCATCTGATTGTGGGTTGGGTTTCCCACCATGGTTTTTCCCCTTATAGGGTTTCCATGTAAAAATATTGGTGTCATGTGTTGTGGATGACTTTGTGTTTACGTTTCATGCATTAATCCTTACCGGTATAGAAATTTACTATTAACACTGTCTACCGGTATACTTAACTGGTTTATTGGTTTTAAGAATTAAGTTGGTTAAATAAGATTTTGGTTTGAATTTATTAGACAACTGATTCACCCCCCCCCCCCCCTCTCAGTTGTCTCTAAGACCTGACAATTGGTATCAGAGCTTAGTCCTCTTTTGTAGAAGTTTAACAACTTGAGGAGATCCAATGTCTACTATTATTTTAGAAAGGATAGTCCTAAACTCTATGGAACCAACTATGGGATATGGAAGATCAAAATGGAGACACATTTGAATTGCATCGGTAAAGACATCTAGGAAGTTACTAAGAATGGTTATACTGCTATTGTAGTTCGTCAGATTGCTCCAGCTACCTTAGCCAAAGATGAGGAGAATGATTGCAAAGCAAGAGAAGCACTTTTGAGCGCATTATCGGATCAAAAAATCATGGGATTATCAGATAGGTCTACTGCTAAAGCTATTTGGGATCATTTGGAAACACTGAATGAAGGAGATTCCACAGTTAAAATAGCAAAACTTGAAAGCTTCTGAGTCAGGTAGGAACATCTGAAAATGGAAGAAGATGAAAGGATTTCTGCTTTTATGGAAAGAGTAAATGAAATTGTTTTGGGTATTAAATGTTGTGGAGGAACTTTGAGTGAAGATGAAATTGTTTCAAAAATATTAAGAGGTTTGCCACCGGTATATAAAATGAAAGTTACTGCTATAAATGAGTTGAGAACAATGCCTAATACATCAGTAAGTAGGGATACATTGATTGGAAAACTTTCAGCTTTTCAAATTGAGGAATTTGGTCCTATTGCTACTATAAAAACTAATTTGGTCTTTAAAGCATCAACATCATCTGCTCCATCATTTGACAAATTAGATTGGAGAGCCTTTTATGCAAGAGAACTTGAAGAAACCAGAAAGGAGAATGAAGAGCTTGAAGAACTTGAAGCACTATTTGCAAGGAAAATGCCAAAAGGTCCAATTGGAAGTAAGTATGAAGGTAAAGCACCCTTTAAATGTTTTAACTACAATAAGATTGGTCATATGGCTTCAAGATGCCCTGATAGACATGCTAGACTAAGAGAAGAAGCTAGAAGAACATACAAGCCTAATCTTGAATATCAGAGATACAGATTTAAGAAGAACAAAGATAAATCTTGTTACATTGCTGATGAAGGTGTGACTGATGATTTTGATGAGGATCCAATAGACAATGGATGGGTTTTTGTTGCTATAACAGAAGATCAACTGGCACCTATTGCTCAACTGGTAGAACAAGCCCTAGTAGCTAAAGTTGAATCAAAGGATGAATGGATTATTGACTTAGGATGCTCACATCATATGACTGGAGACAAAGGTAAATTCTTGAACTTTCAAGAATACAATGGAGGTTTAGTAAGGTTTGGAGATGGCAAAGCCTATTCAATCAAAGGTAAGGGTTCATTATCTCTTGATGGTAAATATAACACTGACAATGTCTACTATGTTGAAGGATTAAAGCATAATCTTTTAAGTGTTGGTCAATTAGTTGAGAAAGGTTTTCAGTTACATTTTAAAAATGGAAAATGCAAAATCATGAATAGAATTGGTTTGGAAATTGCAACCGGTAATCAGACTAGAGGTAATATCTTTCATTTGAATAACAGTGAAAAGGCATGCTTAATTGCACATATAGATGAAAGTTGGTTATGGCACAAGAGACTATGTCATGTAAATTTTGATTGCATGGTAAAAATCAATACTTCTAAGGCAATTAGAGATCTAACTAAAATTGTGAAACCTCATAATACAATTTGTAAGGAATGTCAATTTGGAAAACAAGTTAGAGCTAGTTTCAAAAGTATACCAGAAAAATCCAATAATGCTCTTGATTTAATTCAAACTGATTTATGTGGTCCAGCTAGAACTAAAAGCTTACAAGGTGATAGATATTTCATGCTAATTATTGATGATTATTCTAGAATTTGTTGGGTTACTTTTCTCAGAGAAAAATCAGAAGCACTTGGGAAGTTCAAACTATTCAAAGCAATGGTTGAAAATGAAACCGGTAAGAAAATCAAATGTTTAAGATCAGATCAAGGAGGAGAATTCACATCTAAGGACTTTAATACATTCTGTGAAGTGAATGGAATCAAAAGATAGTTATCAGCACCTCAGACATCACAACAGAATGGAGTTGTTGAAAGGAAAAACAGAACTATCTTGGATGCAGCAAGAAGAATGTTATCAGAAGCAAATCTACCACATGTGTACTAGAGAGAGGCAGTAAGCATTGCTTTCTATACATTCAACAACGTTCACATCAAACGTGAAACCGGTAAGACCCCTCATGAACTATGGTTTGGTAATATACCTACTCTTAAGTATTTCAGAATATTTGGAAGTAAATGTTATATTAGAAGAGATGAGTATATTGGAAAATTTGATCCTAGAAGTGATGAAGGAATATTTCTTGGTTATTCATCTAAGAGCAAGGCATATAGATGTTTTAATAAAAGATTGCAGAAAATTGTTGAGAGTACAAATGTAAAGATTGATGAACAATTCAGAGGAACTTCATGGTATATAGACTCTTAACTGGCAACAAAAGTTGTGACAAATGAACCTACACTGAATCCACTAGTACAGAATGAAGATCCGGTTACCCCGGTATCATCAGAGGATTCCATAGTAATTGAAGAACAATAGCAAACTAAGACACCCCGATATGTAAGACTAAATAATTCTGAAGATCAGATAATTGGAAACAAATTCAAAGGAGTTATGACTAGAGGAAGATTGGCAAATGAAGAGGTATGTCTTATTTTTCAAATTGAACCATCATCTATCAATGAGGCATGTGAAGATAAATTTTGGATTAAAGCTATGGAAGAAGAATTAGGACAAATTGAGAAAAATAATAGTTGGACATTAGTTCCTCGGCCTAAAGATAAAAATGTAATTGGAACCAAATGGGTATTTAGAAACAAACTTAGTGAAGATGGAAAGGTTGTCAGAAATAAAGCAAGACGAGTGTGTAAGGGATATTCTCAGAAAGAAGGAGTTGATTACAATGAAACCTTTGCACCGACAGCCAAAATTGAGGCAGTTAGATTATTCTTGGCTTTTGGAGCTCACAAGGATTACAAAGTTTATCAAATGGATATTAAATGTGCATTTTTGAATGGAGATCTCGAAGAGGAAGTTTATATTGAACAACCTGATGGATTTTCTTTGACAGATGACAATGATATGGTTTGCAGGTTAAGAAAAGCTCTGTATGGATTGAAACAAGCCCCAAGAGCTTGGTATACAAGATTGGATAAGTATCTTTTAAAGATTGGTTTTACTAAAAGAAATGCATATAGCAATTTACATTACAAAGTAACTAATGATGACATCTTGATTATTGAAGTATTTGTTGATGATATAATCTTTGGATGAGAAGATGGATTATGTAAAGGATTTTCTCTTAAAATTCAGCAAGAATTTGAAATGTCTATGATTGGAGAAAAAAAATTCTTTTTAGGATTGCAGATTTCACAGACTGATAAAGGTATATTTTTGAGTCAATCTAAGTACTTGAAAGAACTACTAAAGAAATTTGGGATGGAGAACTCTAAACCGGTAAGCACACCTATGACTACAAATGACAAATTATCTCAAAGGGATGAATCTACACCTGTTAATCCAACTAGATACAAATCTATGATAGGAGGTTTATTGTATTTGACACAAACCAGGCCTGATATTATGAATGCAGTATGTATTGTTTCTAGATTTTAGAGTAATCCTAGGGAAAATCATGAGTCAGTAATGAAAAGGATTTTCCGATACTTACAAGGCACAACAAATCTTGGATTATGGTATCCTAAAGATGAAAATTTTGATCTATGTGCATACACAGATGCAAATTGGGCAGGAGATGTGGATGATAGAAAAAGAACCACTAGAGGAGCATTTTTTCTTGGAAAGAGATTAGTTTCTTGGTTGAGTAAGAAACAAAGTTGTACATCTTTATCAACAGCAGAATCAGAATATGTTATAGCAGCAACAAACTGTACATAGGTACTTTGGCTTAAGCAAATGTTGAAAGACATAAAGGTAAAATGCAAGGAACCTATTACTATATACTGTGATAACACTGCAGCAATTGATATATCTAAAAATCCGGTATTACATTCTAAAACAAAACATGTTTCTATCAAACTGAATTTTCTAAGGGAAAAAGTTGAAGAAAAAGAGATAAAACTGGTTTATGTAAATACTAAAGAACAGCTTGCAAATATTTTCACAAAACCTTTACCTAAGGAGACTTCTGAGTAGCTCAGAGATCAGCTTGGAGTCATACCACCACCGGTAGAGACTTAGACAGTTGATGATTGTCATTAACCGACAGAATTAAATGGACAAATCATTTTCTGGTATTTGATGAGGAAGCTACTTCTCAGGGGGAGTAGTTGGTATATCGAATTGGTTGGTATTTTGTATGAACTTGAGTTTTGTGAATTTGGCATTTGATGTCAAAGGGGGAGAGATATCTATGGAAAAACACATTATCTTTTTGGTGAAAGATTTCAGGGGAGAAATTGGTATTGTTACTCCCAAGGGGAGAAATGGAGATTGTTGGTTTTTGTATTTTGGCATTTCTATTTTGGCACTTTGATGGTTTTTCCATCTTGTGTTGCCATCAATGCCAAAGGGGGAGATTGTTGGTATTTTGGTATGGTTTTGTCATTGATGTCAACATCTACTGAATTCACCTACTTTCGAGATCCAGCAACATTCACCGGCAAACAGTAAACTTTGCAACAGTTACTGGCATATGATTCACCGGCAGGATATATTGTTCACCGGTACCTGGAATGATATGGAAGACACTCGGTAATGTCGAAGACATCTTGTGGACACTTTATTTTGAAGAAATAATCATTGGTATATTCATATATGCATATTTGCTTTTACTAGCAAATAGGTCCAGGTTATCTAGGGTTACATCGGCAGGTATATCTTTTCTAGATCAGCATTGCATGCTATGGAGATGATTTATTATTTTTGTAAATGCATTAAGCTGACATCTTCAATCAGTTATTGCATTGGATATTATATTATTTGTAAAATGTTTTTATTGTAATATCTTGTAGAGCCAACCTACTAAAATTGGTCTTAGGGTATGGTATAAATGTAAGATCTTATTTGTAAGATCAAGTGCGGAATGCGAAAAAGAATTGTGCGAAGGTATATGCGAGATCAAGCAGAGGTATACATGAAGACATCATTTGTAGGTGAAGTTAGGCTTTTGTAGAAGCATATCAACATTACACAGGTACTAAAGATGCTATTTTGTGCAGTACATTCTTATTGGATTTAACCATCCAGCTGTAGTCAGTGTGACTCCCATTTGTGATTGAGTAGTGAGCTCTAGGCTATTGGCCTTTCTGCATGTGCAGACCCCTTTTTGTACACTTACTATCTGCAGTAGTATCATCTGATTGTGGGTAAGGTTTCCCACCATGGTTTTTCCCCTTACAGGGTTTCCACGTACAAATATTGGTGTCATGTGTTGTGGATGACTTTGTGTTTATGTTTCATGCATTAATCCTTACCGGTATAGCAATTTACTATTAACACTGTCTACCGACATAATTAACTTGTTTACTGGTTTTAAGCATTAAGTTGGTTAAATAAGATTTTGGTTTGAATTTATGAGACAACTTATTCACCCCCCCCCCCCTCTCAGTTGTCTCCGGGACCTAAAATTTACATCTAAGGAATTTAATGCATTCTATGAAGTGAATGGAATCAGAAGACAGATATCAGCACCCTAGACACCACAGTAGAATGGAGTTGTAGAAAGGAAAAACAGAACTATCTTGGATGCAGCTAGAAGTATGTTATCTAAAGAAAATTTACCACTTGTATATTGGAGAGAGGCAATAACCACAGCAGTCTACACATTCAACAACATTCACATCAAAGGAGAAACCGGTAAGACCCCTCATGAACTATGGTTTGGTATTACTCCTACTCTTAAATATTTTAGAATATTTGGAAGTAAATGCTATATTAGAAGAGATGAGTATATTAGCAAATTTTATCCTAGAAGTGATGAAGGATTATTTATTGATTATTCATCTAAGAGGAGGGCATATAGATGTTTTAACAAAATAGTGCAGAAAATTATTGAGAGTACAAATGTAAAGATTGATGAACAATCCAGAGTAACTTCAAGGTATATAGATTCTAACAAATGAACCTACATTGAACCCATTGGTATAGAATGAAGATCTAGTTACATCGGTATCATCTAAAAATTCCACTATAACTAAGGAACAACAACAAACATAGACACCTCGGTATGTAAGAGTGAATCACTTAGAAGATCAGATAATTGGAAACAAGTATAAAGGAGTTATGACAAGAGGAATACTGGCAAATGAAGAGGTATGTCTTATTTCTCAAATTGAAACATCATCAATTAATGAGGCATGTGAAGATAAACACTGGATTAAAGCTATGGAAGAAGAACTAGAACAAATTGAGAAAAATAACACATGGACATTAGTACCCTGACCTAAAGACAAAAATGTGATTGGAACAAAATGGGTATTCAGAAATAAACTTAATGAAGATGGTAAGGTAATCAAAAATAAAGCAAGACTAGTGTGGAAGGGATATTATCAGAAAGAAGGAATTGATTATAATGAAACCTTTGCATTGGTAGCTAGAATTAAGGTAGTCATGTTATTCTTGGCTTTTGCAGCACACAAGAACTACAAAGTATATCAAATGGGTATTAAATGTGCATTTATGAATGGAGATCTTGAAGAAGAAGTTTACATTGAACAACCTAATGGATTTTCTTTGATAGATAACAAAGATATGGTTTGCAGGTTAAGGAAACCTTTGTTTGGGTTGAAACAAGCTCCAAGAGCTTGGTATGCAAAATTGGATAAGTATCTTTTGAAGATAGGTTTTTCTAAAGGTAATGCTGACAGCAACTTATGCTATAAAGTGACTAATGATGACATCTTGGTTATAGAAGTTTTTGTTGATGGGGTAAGTGCACCAAGTTGTGGTACCAAAAAGGTGTCACTTCTTACATTTTCATAAAAATGCATCATTAGCATGAAAAGGTCATCCAAACCTACGGGTTGGATGCCCAAGGCAAATCCAACCCAAAGGGTTGGTATTCTCCCAAGCAAACCATTTGGCGAGCACCAAATATGGCACTCGCCAAATGAAAAATTTTGAATTTTCACATTTGGCGCGCATCAAATTTGGCGCTCGCCAAATGCAAAATTTGAATTTTCACATTTGGTGCATGCCAAATTTGGTGCTCACCAAATGTGAAAAGTCATTTTTTTGCATTTGGCGAGTGCCAAATGTTCTGCATTGTCCAATGTAAAGGTTTTGTGAGTGTTTAGATTTTTCATTCTTGACACATGTTAAATCCACCCTCGAAGGAGAATATATACATGAAATATAAAATTTAAGTATAGCTCTATAGGACTTATAATGTAGATTCTAGTTTATAGAGGATCATATTAAATTTCAAACTTAGTCAAGTTTCAATAATCTACATGTCAAATTTCAATAATCAATATGATCCCATTAACATTCTTTAGCTATATATCTCACTCTCTTTATCTTCCCCAAACTCTAGACCTATCTCTCTCCCTCTCTTGTCTCTCTCGCTTCTTTATCCTTGACTCTCTCCCTCTCTCTTCTCTCTCATTCCCTTATTGTTTCTCTCCCCTCCCACTCCTTTCTCTTGGTCACCACCTATCCCTTTTATCCTCTCTCCCCCCATATCTAGGGTTGTCCCTCCCTCACTATTCACCTCATTGTCTCTCCCTCCCTATATTATTACCCACCTTTCTCTCCCCCTCTACGTTTGTCACTTATCTATTTGTCCACCCTCTAGTTCTCTCCCCCCTCTCCACCTTTCTCTCCCTTCTCCTTACCTCTATCTGTTTATGAACTCTCTCCCTCTCTTATCTCTCTCTCTCTCCAAACCTTTCTATCTCCTCATTCTCTAGGTCTCACAGTCCCTCCATGTCTACTTCTCTATCCATCTCCTCTTACTCATCTCTTTGTTCTTCTATCTCTTCTATTCTCCCTCCCTCCCCTCTCAAGGTCTCTACCTTCCTTTCTTCCTCTCTCCCTCTCTATCTCCCTCTCCCACTCTCTCGTCTTCTCTCTTCCTCTCTTATTTTCTATCTTCATTTTCTAGGTCATTACCTCTCCATCCCACCCTATCTCCCCTTTGTATGTCTCTCCCTCCCTTCCTCTCCACATATCTACCTTTGCATATAGGTTGCATTACCCACCTCTCTTTATCCCCCTCTATCTATCTCACTCCTCTCTGGCCATCTAGGTCTCTCACCTATCTATATGCCCCCTCTATAGTTCTCTATGTCCCTCTCTACCTCTCTCTCCCTCCTCCTTAACCCTATCCCTTTATGAACTCCCTCCTTTTCTCTTCCTCCCCTAGCCTCTTTATCTCCTCTTTCCATAGGTATCTCACTCTCTCCATGTCTATATCTCCATCCATCCCCTCTTACTCCTCTCTTTTCTCTTCTATCTCTTATATTCTCCCTCCCTCCCTTCTTTAGGTCTCTCCCTTCATTTCTTCCCCTCTCCCTCTCTACCTCCCCATCCATACATACCCCCATATATATCTCACTCCCCCACATTTTAATTCTCTCTTCCTCTTTAATTCTCTCTCTATATTCTAGGTCATCAACTCTCTCTCACCTCTCTAGGTTTACCACTTCCTTCTTCTCCACCTATCTACCTCTACATCATGTCTCATTACTTAGCTCTCTCTCCCCCCTCTATCTATCTCATTCCTCTCTCTTGTCATCTAGGTCTCTCATCTCTCTTTCCCAATATAGTTCTCTCCCTCTCTCTTCCCCTATATCTCTCTCCCCATTTACCCCTATTTATTTTTTAACTCTCTCATCCTCTTCTCACTTTCCCCCCACCTCTGCATCATTTCCTTCCCTAGGTCTTGTAGTCCCTCCATGTCTACCTCTCCCTCAATCCCCTCATACTCTTCTATCTCTTTATTATTTCATCTCTCCTCTTATCCCTCCCTCCCATTTGTAGGCATCTCTATTATTTTCTTCCCCTCTCCCTCTCTATCTCCCTCTCCCTCCTTATCCCATCTCTCTCTCCCTTCCCTACTAATTCTTATTCTCTCTTTATCATCTACATAATCAGCTTTCCATCACACCCTCTCTAACCCTCTCTAGGTTTCTCCCTCATTCCCTCTCCACCTCTCTACATATCCATCCATATCTCATTACCAACCTCTCTCTACCCCCTCCATATATCTCAACCCCCCCTTTCTCTCACCCTATCTAGGCCTCTCACGCCTCTCTCCCCCTCTAGGTATCTTATATCTCTATATAACCCATCTAGGTATGTCCAGGAGCATGGTGGGACATATAACCCTTTAGGAAACCATTACTGTCTATCTTAGGAAACCATATGACCTCTTAGGACAACATATGGTGTCGTTACAAGTCATATGGTGTCCTAAGGGGTCATATGGTGTTCTATAACCCCTTAGGATACCATATGATCTCTTATAACACCATATGAGCCGTAACGACACCATATGGTGTCCTAAGGGGTCATCTGGTGTTGTATGACCTCTATGGACATCATATGACTCGTTAGGATACCATATGACCCCTAATGACACCATATGACCCCTAACAACACCATATAGTGTCCTAAGGGGTCATATGGTATTCTATGACCCCTTATGACACCATATGCCCCATAATGACACCATATAGTGTCATTAGGGGTCATATGGTGCCTAAGGGGTCACATGGTGTCGTTAGGGGTCATATGATGTCCTAAGGGGTCATATAATGCCTAAATGGGTCATAAAATACCATATGACCCCTTAAGACACCATATGATCCCTAACGACACCATATGACCCCTTAGGACACCATATGAACCCTAACAACACCATATTGTGTCTTCAGGGGTCATATGGTGTCACAAGTGGTCATGTCACGTACTAGGATGTTAAAAGGGGTCATATGGTGTCCTAGGGGGTCATAGAACACCATATCACCCCTCAAGACACTATATGACCTCTTAAGACACCATATGGTGTTGTTAGGGGTCATATGGTCTCCTAAGCGGTCATATGGTATTCTATGACCCCTTAGGACACCATATGACACTATATGGTGTCGTTAAGGGTCATATGGTGTCCTAAGGGTCATATGGCGTCATAAGGGATTATATGGTGTTCTATGACCCCTTAGGACACCATATGACCCCTAAGACCACCATATGGTGTCCTGAGGGGTATATGGTGTCGTTATGAGTCATATGGTGTCATTAGGGATCATATTATGTCTTAAGGGGTCATATGATGTTCTATGACCCCTTAGGACACCATATGACCCCTAAAAACACCATATGGTTTCCTAAGGGGTCATATTGTGTCCTTAGGAGTCATATGGTGTTCTATAACCCCTTGAGATAGCATATGAACCCTTAGAATATGTCATATGTTGTCCTAATGGGTCATATAGTGTCCTAAGGGATCATATGGTATTCTATGACCCCTTAGGACACAATATAACCCCTAACATCACGATATGGTGTCCTAAGGGGTCATATGATTTCCTAAGGGGTCATATGGTGTTAGAAGGGGTCATATGATATTCTATGACCCCTTAGGACACCATATGACCCCATACACCATATAATTCCTAATGCCACCATATAGTGTCCTAAGAGGTCATATGGTGTTCTATGACCCCTTGGGACACCATATGACCCCTAATGACAACATATGGTCTCCTAAGGGGTCATATGGTGTTCTATGACCCCTTGGGATGCCATATGAGCCCTCAAGACACCATATGACCCCATACGACACCATATGAACCCTCACGACACCACATTATGTCCTAAGGGGTCATATAGTGCCCTAAGGGGTCATAGAAAACCATATGACTCCTTAGGACACTATATGACCCCTAATGATGTCAAATGACCCCTTAAGACACCATATGGTGTCGTTAGGGGTCATATGGTGTCCTAAGGGTTCATAAACCAGTTAAGTATGGTAGTAGACAGTGTTAACAATAAATTGCTATACCGGTAAAGATTAATGCATGAAATACAAACATAAAGTCATCCACAACATATAACACCAATATTTGTACATGGAAACCCTATAAGGGGAAAACCACAGTGGGAAACATTACCCACAATCAGATGATACTACTGCAAATAGTAAGTGTACATAATTGGGGTCTGCACATGCAGAAAGGCCAATAGCTTAGAGCTCAC
>NC_081415.1:124014282-124040659 GCF_030272615.1 Cryptomeria japonica | reverse complement strand
AAATTAGCTATAGAAAAGCCTTTAACTGGAATTCAAGAAGTTCATGTTTCTCAACCTAATTGAAATTGAAGATTGTTAGAAAACTATTCAAATGCTAAATTGCATCCCACTTTAACTTAAATGAAAGAACCAATAGAGAAGTTGTTCTCACCCTCTGAGCAAGCCCTATTTGATCAAAGTTATCATGCATATCTATAGATTGTCAAATCCTATCATAATCTTCCTCTTCTATATAAATTTCATTCAAAGCCTCATTAACAACAACTACATTGTTGCTCTATACTAAAACCATGTACGACTTCACAAGACAGAGATGTCCAGCATGGATAACAAAGACAACATAACAAAAGATACTCAAGAAATTTTTCCAAACCAAATAGCTGCTAAAGGGAACATCTAGAAAAACTTAATACCCAAGTGAAAGACATCTCGGTAATCCTAAAAATAGTAACAGAATAAAAGAGTTTAGAGCCATGCCTTACACATGATGTCAACCACTTGTGTGTGGTCTACCCTAAGGGCAAGGACATTCAAGAGGTCATTAATAAGATCTAGGTGTTCTTGCAAATAAAAGTGTACAACTTTGTAGTACAATTCAACATTGGCCACTTTGACTACAACATCTTTGAATTGCATATGATCCCATGCCTTTGGAGAATGGTTCATGATAGTAGTGGAAGCATTATCATATTCATCATCTTGAATATATAAATATGTAAGCTCCTTTTGGTGCTGCTGTTCATCACAAACATGGATATGAGTTCATCAAAGCGACCCCTATTTTGATAGTCATCTCTGACCTCTTCCAAGTCATCCACCTGGAACAGAAAATAAATGTCAGAATCACAAAAAATATAAATTTCTCACCTTCACTTACACATAACACTATAGATGAACCTTCCTAGATTATCATGAAAAAAAAACTTAAAAAAAAAACCACTTGTGGTGTTGTTGTTCGTGTTGGCTCTGTTTGACTCTGCAATTAAGATTCAATATACATTATTCAATAAGATTAACTGTGAACCATAATGAAATATTGAAAAGTGTGTTATCTTATTGAGCTTCGCTTGGTTTCAAGAATAGTTCAATACTCTCTACTTAATAGGGCCAACCACGTGAAGATGGAAGCTCATTTGGCCCCTCCCCCCGTAACATCACTCTAAATGCTCCGTTAACATCTAACATTCATTCATTGTTAATAAAATATAACATTCATTCATTATCACATACTGTTTAATAACACATAACATTCATTAACACTCATTAACACACAACATTCATCAATATTAATAAACACATATCATTCATGAACATTCATTAGCACATAACTACATTCTTTAACACATAAAAATTAATCATTATCAAATAATGTAGATTACAATCATTTCTTATTATTTTTTATTTTTGAAGCTATGAAAAGTCTAAGTGTAGCATCATTTTCTTCATCACTTCCCCCCTCTTTAGTTGTTCTGCCCTCTACTCATGATCTCGATGTATGCCTAGTCCTCTTCTAAGGACAAGGACACCGATGCAAAGGGGGGTCCTCTGTAATAACAAAGAAATGGGTTAAATTCAAATCATTTTTTATTTTTGTTACAAGTATTTCATTAATTTAAAGAACATAACCATGGTGCTCTTTACCTCATCATCTTTGAAATCATTTTGTCTAGCCTCAACCTCAACATGCTGAACACCCTCTAGATCCTTTGGAGTTGAAATATGAAAGGTTACATTAATCAATACACCAATTGCAATTAAATATGTTTAGAGGAATAATAGTGGTCCTCTTTACCTGACTGGGGAACATCATGTTCCTGATGTTGTCTAGTTGGATCATGCTCCACTTGGTCACCACCGACTACATGCTCTAAAATATTAGCAAAAAAAGTTACATTAATTTCTACACCAATTACAATTTAAGATGTTTATTTGTATTAATAATTACATAGAAAAATTTGAATAGAAAATGAATACCTCCACTACTGGGATGCACATCCAAATATTCATGTGGAGGTTGTGTTCCATGATTATCAGACTGCATTCCAAAGTCATACGAATTGTTATAATTGCTTGCTTAATTCAAACAAATAAATTAACTTTATGTTGGAACTTAACATCAAATATCTTATTGGTAAGGTATTCAATTTGAAATTATTTTCATATAGCTTATTTACGTGTGTGACAGATGCACTAGAATCTCGTGCTTTCCCACTCAATTCTTGTAGCCATTCAGCCACGATTGTATAGCCTTGTTGGTAGGCAATTCTCTTGTCATCTTTTGTGGGTGCTCTATTGAAATCAGAGCCCTGCATTTTTTCTTAGTATCATGAATTTTGCTTGTATTGTTTGATAAAAAAAAATTGTTTGCAATTTATAAATATTTTGATGTGATATTTCATTTACAGATACTTACAATTCATGCAGCAAGTTCATATAACCACTAGAGCCGAGTCTTTGTTTCCCATGCTTTTCTTGGGTTAGTGCAAGAAGACGAGTCCACTTTTTGGTCAAAAAGTGGAAGTGTTTTCCCTGATTTTCAGATTTTGTCTCATTTGAGCTTAAATTTTGAAACACTTAGAGATTGAATCTTGGAAAAATTCAGCAATATAAAAGATAGCCCTCTGAGTGTACTTTCCAGATATGTAATTTATTTTAATACCCACATAACAAAAAAAAACTTTTTGAATGGAGTTCTGAAAACTATGTTTTAAAAATGTCTATTTCAGGACCATACCATGCATGTGTACGACCCGCACTTTTTGACACAATTAAAATTATTTTCTCAAACCATTTTGGGAAATGGTTTGTAACACACTGAAGATTGATGAGCATATTTTTCTGTATTTTTTTTTTCTAATAATTTTTTTTTAATTAATTTTTTAATGGCCGTAATTATCTTTTTAAAAATTTGACGTGTACGACCCACATAATTTGACGTAAACTTAACATTTTTGATTCTTTTTTTTTAAATATAAAATAATTTTGTGTAGATTGAGGACATGTAATTTTTTTTTCCAAAACTCATTAAAATAAAAAGGTTATTAAATTAACAAAATTAGTTAATATTTCAAATTTATGGACCTGATTTAGTATAAATTAAATGAAAAATAGTTAAAATAATCAATTTTTAAATAAATTTATATATTTATAATCTAGACAGTATAATCTGAAATGGGTTTTAATTTCGTATAAAAATTCTCTGATTTGAGGCACGTAAACTATTTCAGAAGTTCATATTTGTGCTTTCATTCATGGAGATTTGAATTTCCAGGTCCATGTCTCAGGTGTGGCCATTCCAAGCCTATCCCAAGCCTAATCCTGAGCCAAGTGGCGGGTTGTGGAATCAACTTCCATAGAATGGGCCCCCATTTTCAAACAAGGGCGGCTTGTGGAAAAAGAAGGAAAAATATGATTTAGAAACGGGCACCTGTTGTTAAAAATGGGGCCCCGTTTCTAAAAAATAGGCCCCCATTTTTATTAAAAGAGGGCCCCCATTTTAGAACAAAATGGCGGCTCGTTTATTTTTTCTTTGGGCCCGTGTTACCTTTTGACTCGGGAGCTTGAAGCATAAACGGGCCCTCGTTTATAAGAGCACATTTTCCAATGCGTGGACTTCCACGAATTTGTGACTCATTACCTTGCACTTGCCCTCTTGTCTTGCCTTGGTTGTCTTTGATGTGCCACTCACTCTATCAAAAGTTTGAAATATGTTAGATTATACAAATATAAAGAGTGATTAGTACATAATTACATTCTTAATAGTAACACATACCTTCTTCTGGTGTCTAGTGGTGTATTTCCTTTTTTCCTTTCAATTCTCTCCTTCGCATCCAAAATTAGGTCCTTCCACTCTCTCTGGAATAATGGGGGGACACTTGTACTTTACGTTCTTCTCTAAATGTGTCCTGTACTGGTCCTCACATACTTTAGATATGTACCAACTTTTTCAAGGAGCTTGGTTTTGTCGAATGTGTCATTTCCGAACAACTCAACCACCAGTTTGTGAGTTCATCTTTTAACCTATTTTATTGGTCATTCCACCTTTTAAGAAAAAACAAACCTATTAGATTGAGAAATGAACTAAAGCTACCTTTAATATAGTTCAAGAAATGGATCAAAATAAAACTATTCTAGAAATGATGTGAAATAAAAATAGTGGATTAGAGTTAGTTCATATATGATGTTCCACCTTTTACGTATGGTGGGCCCAAACATCTGCAATGCAATGTCATTAATATTTTTATAAAAAATATCATTTCCTGCAAAACAAATCATGGGATAATTAGTCCAAAACGAGTTACCAGTAAGTAAATTACAATTACACTATATATAATAATAATAATTTTAAAGTACCTGGAACCTTATGTATCTTCAAGGGAATCAATTCTTTGTCTCTCACCACCAATGTGGTCTGCAACGTTCCCATACTAGCAATACATTAAGATCTAAGAAATGATAGTATGTCATCACTAGTATTCACCTTTGGCGCATCCTCATGTGCATCTCCTACTGCATAAAATGAATCCACTATGAAATGCCCCAAGAAAGAACACTTCAAGGGAAATAAACACATAACAAAAGAGAGAGCAAAAGAGGGATTTAGCAACAGTGGGCGGGTCAACATGACAAGCAATAGAGGACATCTGCATGCTACCTATTGTCAACATTGCAGTCGGCAATATAGATGGGGATAAGCTCGAATGAGGCGGCCTTTCCACAGGAACATTGACAACACCTGAAAAATAATGCATTAAATATATGAAAACTGCAAGAATTGTAAACAAGGATGAACCTTTATTAAGAGTTGTAAAGAAATATGAACCTTTATTAAGTGTTCGATGGTAATCTTAATGATACAATAGTATGAAGGACAATAAGGAAATTAGGTTTTGATGTAGGACAAAGGTATGGAAATTTGTGACAAGAGGGCAATGTATGTGATAAACTAGTATAGTCCTTACAAAAGATAGTCCATGAAATCTATTTATTTAGATTGCTTCAATGTGCCATCTCATGTTGTCAAACTTCATGCTGTCTTATTGGTCTTTGTAATTTCCCTACTTTGAAATATAATTTAATAATAGTAAATTAAAATACAAGTGATTAGATTAGATCAAATGAGAACTTCTAATTATGCAACTAAATACTTTATTAATAGTTTAATAAACTACAATCATATATACACACAAAACTTATTATTATTCATTCCAAAGAGAGAGAAATAGTTTATACAGGGAAAGGCCTATGTAAATAACACTAGCATTAAAAAAGAAAGTTCACAAGTCCAAAGAAGGAGTATTTTAATGTATAGAACATGGTCATCACCTGCACTTCCTACAATACCCTATAAAAACAACATGTACATATTTTAGTTAGTGACATAAAAGAGTATAAAATATAAACCATTATTGAACTTTTGTTATAATTAAAGCTTTCATTACTGCATACTCGCATGTTTTTTGTTGCTTGCATCAATTGATTCACTCTATCTTTTATCTCATCAGTCTGAGGGGTTGTGCATACCAAAGCAACAATCTCTTTATTAATTTTTGTGATAGACATTTTTATCACTTCTACAGGGTTTGTGGAAATTGTGTAGTCCTCATCACTTAATACTGTGTTGAGGTGCTGATGTAAGGGATGTTCCTTTCCCTTTCCCTGAACATCCATCTATGACAAGAATATTATTAACACTATCAAAATTACTCCAAAACACTCAAGAAAATAACATAATAATGTAACAGTTTGCTTCTATCTAATTTGTACAATTACAATGAGGTTTACCTGCTTGGTAGAAGTGTTGGGACCTACATCCCTATTTGTGCTATGTGACGAATCAGGTTTCCCTATGACAAAGAAAAATATAAACACGTTAGTGAAATGAAACCAATAGACTTAGCAAAAACACTTAATAATAAGATGGTATATTGGAGTCATTAATTGGAGGTTGGTTTAAATGGTATATAGTACATACCACCCCCATGTTAGTAACTTTGTTTGTATCTATATGATTCAAATTGTAACCAATTAGCAGTTATTCCCCTACACTTATTGATTTTATTGCACATACAAATACACAATTTCCCTCGTGCCCCTCAAATATGCAATTGGGTTTCTTATTAGTTGACCCAAGTTGCGTACTATTTATTAAACCTGCAATATTCCCTGTTGCTTTTGGCCTTCCATCAATGTATACAACCACTCATTTACTTTCATCATTATCTTTCTTTTGTATATAATTTGTTGACAATGCATACCTACACATACTTTTTTTATATCGAACAATCTGCATCCAAATTTTGTAATTGTAACAACGTCCGACATACTCCATCAATTCAACAACTTTGTTGTAATAGACCTTTATTCCATCCATGGAAAATTGGCCCAAACCATGTAACGATGAAGGTGCTATGCGATATATCCTCTCGTTAACGCAAAAATCAGTGTGTATTGGAGGAAGTTCCTTGGGTACACCTCAAGGGCACCTTGATGTCACCTTTGGTCTCATCATCATAAGAACATGACCCCTCCCGAGCAAGAAAAAAATCCATGCGTTTATTGAATTTTCTTCTAATCTTTTGACGTCTAGTTGATCTCCTTATTTTAGACCTACTGCATGTCTCACTTTTGTCGACTATTCCTACATTTCCCTCACTCGAGGAGGACACATCTGACAAATACCTATTTGGTGGTACCTACACTCCATCAAATGAGAGAGTTAGTTGGTAATGAGAGAGATATTTTGCAAATGAGGGTAATGTTGATGAAGAAGTTGGCCCTAAAGTTGACGTTGAGATTAAAAATCGAATAAGTCCAACTGAGGCCTCAAGTGTTGATAATTGTATTAGATTTGCTGCTAATGTCGAGGTTTGAAGAACTGAGGAAGTTTGTTTTCCTAGTAATTTTTAAAAAATAAACTATTTCTATAGGGTATATTGACTTATACCTGTCGATCCATGAGACTGTGCAGGATCCTCGTCAAAGGGGTTCAGGTTCCCACATATGTAATTCAATTATCTTATGTTAGCTAAAAATTACATGATATGTATACCAGAAATTACATAGTACACAACATGGACAATATGCAATCATCATAATCATTGTATATTTTTTTATTCCTTACCTTTACTTTATGTAGACTGTGTAGGATCCTCAACTAAAGGGTTGATGATGTCTATAGTCAATTACCTGTTTACACCAAGGGTGGCAACATCACACGAAATATATACATGAAATCAACACCAACAATTGAGCATCATAAGCATTACATTTATAATTTGATAAACAATAAATACATATGTATCATGAGCATCATAAGCATGGCATATGTATCATCATATATGTAATTGAGCATCATAGGCATCACATATGCATCATCATAAACATGTAATCTATCACATATGTATCATAAATCACCATCCATCACATAGCTAATAGACAATCCACATTCCATAAATAAACAAAAAGTTCAAAAAATGTCAAATGTATCATCATCAACATGTAATCCATCTTATATGTATTTTAAATTACCATCCATCACATAGCTAATAAACAGTCCAAATTCCATAAATAAACACAAAGTTCAAAAAATGTCATACATTTCATTGATCTTCTTCTTCATCCAACTC
Organism: Cryptomeria japonica; assembly: GCF_030272615.1. Classification (NCBI taxonomy): domain Eukaryota; kingdom Viridiplantae; phylum Streptophyta; class Pinopsida; order Cupressales; family Cupressaceae; genus Cryptomeria; species Cryptomeria japonica. The sequence continues at coordinate 124,033,031 of NC_081415.1, read as the reverse complement.
ATCATCATGACCATCATGATCATCATGACCATGATGATGATCATCATTGTCATCGTCGTCATCATCATCGTCAATGTCATTGTCATCATCATCGTCATCATCATCATCACCGTCATCATCATCGTCATCGTCATTGTCATCGTCATCGTCATCATCATCATCATCATCATCGTCATCATCATCATCATCGTCATCATCATCATTGTCATCATCATCGTCATCCTCATCATCATCGTCATCGTCATCGTCATCATCATCATCAGCAACATCATCATCATCATCTACATCATCTTCTACTTCTTCGGTATCTTCTTCTTCCATCTCATTATACTTTATCAGCCTTCCTCTTGGATCATGTCTAACAACAAATGACCAACCTGATTTATGTGGAACCTCTAAGTAAAATACCTGCTCACATTGGCTTGGAAGAACATAGGGCTCATCCCCAACTAGATCAAATGACCTTGTATTAACCATTGTAAATCCATTATCATGTTTAATAACAGTTCTATCAGGATCATTTTTATTCAGTTGTAGCCTATACCTTTTGAACACGAACATAACTAATTTGAAGGAATTAAAGTCACACTCAGGTTTATCATCCAAAATGCCATAGTATCAATTTTGAGACCCTTATGAATGCATGTCATTTCTAGATGAAATATTGGTCACCTCAAAGATTGCAATTATCCTAGAATCACAAGTTTTCTTCATGTCATCCAACTTTTTGATGTGAAATTTATGACCATTGTAGCACATAGCCTTGTGGTGTTTGATCTACAATATGTCTAACATATTAAAATTATTGCATCGTGAGTTGATATACATACGGGTGATTAATAAAATTATACGTACCTATTTATCTGTTAAACCATATGCTAAATCAATTTCCTTTGTGTAACATTGAAATATCCATTACGATGAGCTTCTTTAACCAATGAAGCCACACCTTCCCATGTTAATGTGCGACCACAATGTTGACATCCTTCAATCCACACCATCATCCAATCAAGATTGTTTGCAATATACAAATGTAGCACATCCCACTCCTGACCAACTATACAAATAATTAATAGGAGACTTACAACCGATTTATTTAAAAGATTAAGAATTAATTAACTACAATAACATCTTATAATTATTTCTCACTTTCCTCAATCTACCTTTCCCCATCAAGTACTCCCCTTCGAATTTGTTAATGGGGTTGGGATCCCAAATGCGATCTACGTGGATCTCTACTGCAAACTTAGGAAGATATTCAACAATGTACACCATAGTCTAGGATACCATATATCCCTCCATCATAGAACCCTCAGGATGTTCTCTTTGTCGAACCAAAGCCTTCAAAAATTTCAAGTGCTTCTCAACCATCCACATTGACCTAGTGTGTATAGGTCTACACAAATCAATCTCCTCAACTTGGTGTATGAGGTAGTGTTCTTATGCATTGAAAAAAGTTGAAGGTAGACACTTTTGCATTTCACATATTAAATGAGGAATTTTTCTCTTCCAATATTTTATATCTTCTTTATGGATTTATTTAGATGAAAACCACCTAGAAGAGATTCAAGACGTAAAAATATATAAACAAGACTTTACAAAATAATATACAATATATTACATAACAAGTAAAACAAATCACAAATATATTATCTATACAACAAATTGAACAAAGATCACTACTTACCTCATGTATTTTCCAAGATTATAGATGACTTTCTTGACATTATTGTCAAAGTTGTCTAGGAGAGATAGAGGTAGAATGCATTGCGACAATTATCAAATGATCTTTTCATTGTTTTCTAACATAATACAATGAAAAGTACATACGTAGTGTACAAATAAATACACAAGAACATGAATTACCTTAATTAAGGTATGCCGATCATGTATTTTCATCCCTGGCCCAAGTTCACTTTTCTTTGATATGAGATTGTTTATGTTCGCAACAAATCCTGTGGGAAATCAATTTTTTCATATGACTTCTTTTATAGTATTGTTTTGCTGGTCCGTCAATAACCAAGGAAGGGCACTTATATTAATTTGGTCTCCATTTCTATTTGATTGAATGACATTTTTTATTACATGATTAGATTCCTGAATGTCACTACAAATTTTGACAATGTTTTATTTGTCAAGCCTTCCCTCCAATATTTTCCATAATGTCTCTATTATATTCTTTCCAATATGCATAGTATCAAACAAATGCACAATTTGTAGCTTCTCCTAGTAGGGAAACTTACTAAATTATCTTGGATAACTTTTTAGTCCCTTTGGAAGGTGGTCATTAATGCCTTGACGACCTTCATGATCATCAATTACATCATCAGTAAACAAAACATAGTAGAAAAATACAAATTCCAAACATAAACCATTAGATGGAATGACATTACCTTGATGATTAATTCTATTAAATTCCAACTTCCATAGCCAAGGTGTCATTCTTCGTGGCTTTGATGTAGTCTCTTCTTTCCCATTGAAAAGATGTTTTTCAGTATGTTGATACTTATGATTCCTGTGGAGGAAGTGCCTATACTCATCAAACACCCGCTTTCCTAAACTTTTTGAATGACGAGATTTCACCTTTGGACCACAAACTGGACATGCAAATTTTCCCTTTGTTTGAATACCTACAAGATAATGTATAATTGGATTAAATATGTTAATTTTTATAATTATAATTATAATGCACAACTTGAACACTGTAACATACCACAAAAATGTGTTAGCCCTGGGGCATCATGTATTGTCCATACAAGCATTGCATGGAATTGAAATCATCTTTGTCCTATTGGTCTAGAGATGTCATACATAGTGACACCATTCCATAACTACAACAACTTGTCGATAAGAGGCTCAATATACACATTCATATCTTTAACTTGGTACTTACCTAGTTGAATGAACAAAAACATTACATAATTATTATGATCATTTTATTGGAATATTTATAATTAAATGTAGATGACTATTAAATGATAAAATACCTGGAAAAATCATCACCAATATTATGTACTCCCTCTTTATTGACATCCATGGAGGAATGTTATTGTTGATAACAAAAATTGGCCACACCAAGTAAACAAATCTCATCTCTCCAAATGGATTGACACTATCCGCTGCCAATGAAAGCTTAAGATTATGAAGTTCTTCATTAAAGTGTGGCCACTTTTCCTCTATGTCCATAAATACTGAACCATCCGCAGGCATTCAAATAATGTCATCTCGACTTCTATTACGTGCATGGTAATCCATAAATTATGCCAAGCTAGTGCACCTGAATAATCATTGCATACATGGAATAATGGGAATATAATGAAGAACCTTGTGAGGCACCTTTTTTGTTATTTGATCTATTCAATATCTATCGATATGACATTCAGGACATTCTGTTGCATATTCATGTTGTTTATGATATATAATATGATTATTGGGACAAGCATCTATTGCTTGATACTCCATTCCAATATCTTTCAGAATGGAAGATAATTCTCGGTATGAGAGAGGTAGACTATTTGATGGTGGTAACAAAAACTCACCTATCAATCTACAAATTATTAATTTGTTAATATAAAGAATATTAATGGTACATGATTCACCCTTTATTAACTATAATGACATATACAACATACCTTAACATACGTGAGATTGTTATGTTGGATAAACCATTCATAACCTTGAAGTTAAACACAACAATACAATGGAGAGAATATTTGTTTGGGAGCCTTCATAAAGGGGCTTTTATGCCTTCTCAAGTACAAGTAAATCATGAACAACATCAAAGTCATCTTGATCATCATGTTCGGGTTGTGTTGGTCCATATCATGTGCCTTGGGGAGCTCAACCTATATAAAATTGATCAACATAAATAAACCATGATCATGATCTCATCATGAAGTGATTTATTATGTATATAAATTGTTAAAATGATATAATGAACAAATTACCAATCGATGATAATCATGTCCCCCTTCAATGTGACCATGCTGCCTATAATGTTTCTTAGATGTTCTGATTAGAAGTCTTCTAGTCTTTAAGCCCTTACAAATTTTGCAAGGACAATAACATTTTCCATCACCTTTTCTTTTCAAGTTAGACCACTTGTCTCCTTATTTTGTTCTTCGCTGATATTTTCTGATATGGTCTTTCTTCACATGCAAAAAAGTTGGGCTATCGAAACTAACTTAGGGGTAAGCTAAAGATGAATGCAAAATGCATACATAAATGAGTCTCGACAACTAGGCTTGATCATGTACTCATGTTCAAAGCAATGCAACTCTCACAAATGGAGAAAATGAGAAAACCTAGTGGGACAAATCTCCTCTCCAAAGAGAGAAAAAGAAATGAAAAATAAATTATATGTGACAAGAATGAAGGACTCAAGATGTTCCCTCTATTAGAAAAGAAGAGTTGGAGAACAATAATAGAAGCTTCAAATCAAATTGTAAATAAGATTTAACAATGCTTTATCATATGAAATAAATCAACTATAACATTAAATGATAACACCACAAAAAAATAAACACATAACATTATGGTCACATGAAGAAACCCTTTTGAAAAAAAACTCCACCAAGAAAAGAGGGAAAATCTATATTACTCTTCAAAGAGATTACAAAACAAAAATATTTCCCCAATCTTGCATTAATTCGGTAGCATTTGTGTACTTGTAAAACAACTTATTTTGTCTCCAACTCAAACCTTCAATAAATAGACCCTTGTGGATTCAATTTACCACCATAAAACATTGCCATGGGCCAAAACAAGGTTCCAAAAAACCATTGTAAAACTCTATGTGACCCCTACATGCCAAACATAGCCTCTTACATGAAATTAAACCTTATTACAAGTTGTAATAAGAATCCCCCAAATATAGGAGATACTCTTACATGCATGATATACTATTAATAACAATGTAAGGATTCTCTTATGCATGCCATAATCATTGATTCTCACATCGAAAATGATTCACCCCACTCTTAGCCCTTACAATTGTCATAACATCCCATAAAATAGGCAGTAGATGTTATAACACTTGATGGGCATCTTTTGACAACTAAAAACTTGATTTTTAAGGCACCAACATATGGCAACATTGCTAACTAATAAAACCCACGCCCCTTATGTTGGAGCACAATTATTTAATTACATGAATGACAAATAACCATGAGAAAATATAAAGTAATATTAAATACATAATCTAGAATTGGTAAGGTTGAGACATCTTAATTCCCAACATTCTCCCACTTCTTGAATACCTTGCAAGAGCTAGGGGAATCACACCATCATGCAATCAACTAGGAACAATAAATAAGGCCTGTGGCCTTACTGCACCAAGTAAAATTTTCAATGCTCATAGGTTTGGTGAGATAATCTGCAACATTTACTTGAGTCTCAATTCAATTCAATTTGTCCATTTACAATCAACTCATGAACACAAATTTATTGTACATCCACATGCTTAGTTCTTGCATGATTATACTAGTACTTGCATCAAAAGGAGGTTCAAGGGTAACACCGATAGTAAAATATACTTATGATAAAGTATACAAAAATTCTTTATGATATACCTTATTTCTAAAATCTATGCAAATGATTAATTTACAAAATCAATTAAACATTAAATGCATTTGTTGTTCATTGTCGAGTTAATCTTTTTCACAGTTTTATAGTACCAACCTCAATAATATGTAGACTTAAGCACCCATTCTCTTGTCCTTGAATCTTTTATTTTAGCATGTCAAGCAAATGCTTCACTATTATCCAAAACAATTCTACTAGTGGGCAACCCTTCTGTGACACATTTGAGAATATGAACATCCACTATCATAGTAATTGGTATCTTGTTGAACTTTGAAGTATGTGTGCAACCTAATTCCATCTTTATATAACAATGAGGCTCATATTGCACCAATAGCTCCACACATTAATTTGAATTTTTAGTATGATATTTGATAAGTTATATGCACCAAACATAATTGACCAACCATAATGATATGAGTCATTGACGAAAAACATAACTATTAAGTCTTAGCATGATAAAGTAGATCTTAAAAAGCCTTGTAAGCTAATTTTAAACATATATTTGATTATCGTCTAGTATATGTTCTATGATAAATTCCATTTCCCCACAAAACCTATATAACATAAGAAACAAAATAATTTAGATGCCCATTTGATATTGATTATTGATTATTTTTTCATGTAATTAATGTAGATTTCTGACAAAAATAATAATTTTTTTAAAAAATAGAATAAATATTTGCAAATATACCAAATATTATCAACAACCATCTCATAACATGTTACATGTTTTTATTTCTGTCTAATATTTGAGACCAACCTACCTAATACACAATGTCCAACATATAATATATAGTTTGAAAAACAATCCAATATAAATAAGTACGAAAAGTGTGAAAACTTAATCCAATAAACTATATTATACTATTAAGAGGCAATTATTATATTCAGTTATTTTAACAATATCGAATATAAAAATAAAAAATCTTTGGTTCACAAGTTGAAGAAACCCCGTCTCTTCATAGTTAACAAACTAATCTACTAGAGGAAGTAGACAAAATGATTCACAATTTCTTTTCTTCCACCATCTAAAGCAAAGCCATCACAATTCTATTTTCCATGGGAATGATGCCTTCAATAGTTTTCATGCTTAAACAAACTAATCTAGAAATGGCTTGGAAACATCTACAAAATTTTCCTAGTCCCTAGAGACATCCCATAAATGTTTCCAATTTCTTTTTGTTGCATGATCTTGGAAATTATAGCCCTTTTCATAATGGTTTGGTTCCTTTAAAAGAAGTATATTCATAAAGGCAACACAAATGTGCTTGTCTATGGGACTTGTGTATACTTTCATCTACTATCTAATAGTGTAACCTCTCATAAAACTAAGCGCAAAGATTAGAAGCACAAATAATTAAATAAATTATATAGATAGATTACTATGTGTGGCTCTTATATTTAAATAAAGTAGAATAAATAAATTTACATAAATACTATTGAACTAATTTATTAATTAAACAAACAATGTTAAGACTCACATGAACTAGACACGTGGTAGAGAAACCAAATATAGTTGGGCTCGTAGTACCATTATAATGAATTAAACTATTTTAGATTTACTCTACAATCAGTTGTGAACAAAATATTGAGTGATTCAATGCTTTGGTGATCTAAGTCTAATATATTGTGTTAATGTTTTGGTAGTTTATGTAGCAATATGTTAAATAAAACATAGTTGAAATGTGAAGAAAAATTCTATACTCAACGAAAGTAATTGAATATGAAATCAATTACTATACCCATAGAATATTTGATAATATTAAAGATAAAAGAGCTTTATATGCCCAAATCCAACTTGTACTTCAAAGTCTAGGGTCTTATACCTCATAGTCATATAAGCGACACTAAAGTTCGGAAGATGAATTTTTGCACTTTAGTAGTTTAGATTTGGGATTTACAACATTGTGTTTTGAGTGTACTTAGCGCAACATAACTCTTGCACAATCTCTTTTTTATCACATGAAGCATATTAATAATAGACCCCATGAAAGGAACTTTAAGACAATTATAAGAAGAAAACACTTCAATTAAACTTATTTTATAAATGAAATTACTTATATATGCTTTCTTTTTAATTGTATGATATAAAATAACCTTTATTTTACCCAAACTTATATCTTAAATTCTCTTTCACAATCAATCGACCGTCCGTTGTAGCAAAACAATTATATAACGTATCATAGGGGAATCGAAAATTAAAATTATTTGTTGTAAAAACAGTTACAGACATAAAAGAACTATCAGAAGATATCATAAGAGGTATTCATTCTGGATTTCTTACACATAGCCAAAAGTGTAAGTAAAAACGGAGCATATAAAATATGTGCATCATCGAACAACAAACAAAAGAACAAAGATCACACAAAAAATTACCTTGTTCACCAAGTTTGATTATATTTTACATTCATAAGAAATGTAGGGACCTGGAGCCATGTATCATAGGAGCAATCACTTTAGAGATAGTGGAAGAATCAATTTGAGAGGTTTGGCTATGCTGAAGTTGGAAACGCAGGAATCACTTTAAGCATATACCATTTTATCAATGACTTTAAAGAAATAGAGAGACAAATTTTATGGTGTGAGACAGTTTTCTCATGGGAGCTTCCCCATCCAAGGAATTCGTAGAATGATTGGCTAAAAATCACTATTACATTTATATATGAGTTCGTAGAATTTGTCCCGCAATGTATATTTTACCAATGGGCACATTTGGCTTTCAATTTCTCTTTGTCACAGAGCGACATTAATAATTCCTTCCAAATTTTTAAGATCTAATTTGGCAAAAGCAGAGTAAAGTGAAAGATTCTCCTGTACATTATTTAAATGAGCTTTCAATTTTTGAATGGAAATAATATTTTAGGCTTATTAAAGTGTTAATCGATTCAGGTTAAATAGGTCAAAGTTGCTGCTGTGATAATTCAAAAAATTATATTAAGAGAAGATTAAATATAAACATGGTATATTTGGTTCTAAATTGATTTGATATTGGTTTATATTCATCTGGTATTGCTAGATGTTAAAGGATAGATAGCTTTTTCAAATAATTAGGGAAGATAATTATATTTCAAGGGTTGCGTTTTCCAATGCTAATCTTCTTAATGAGATCAATTTTGAAACTATGGAAGTGATCAAGGGTAGCAATATCGTAAAATGAATTTTTTTTAATAACAAACATACATATATTTAAAGAAATTTATGTAGAAGAAGCCAAGACATATCATTATCAATGTGTCTCTTATATTTTGCTTTTGTTCTTTTATTTTGATGAGTAGTAGCCATTTACATTAATTGAGATAGAGTATACTATTCACCAAAAAAGTAGGGGGATACAGGATCACCCCTTAGGAGTCAAACTTGTAGAGTCCAAATAGACAGAAAACACATAAAATACGACTCAAGCCCGAAGAGTAGAAAACACAAAGAGAAATCACTAAGTGGCTAAACTAGTGGCCAAAGGAGGCAGATCTCTATTATCCTTAGGACCCCATACATTAGTAGGGTTAGGGCTGTCATCAAGGAGGGACCACCCTTCTTTAATAGTAGCCTCCTCTTTTTCCTTGTCCTAATCAATGCAAGAAGCTTTTGGAGGAACTAGACCATCCACTATCACCAATAGAAGTTGGCCAACCGTTGTCACCACTAGAAGTCGGCCACTCGCTAGCACCACCACCAACCAAGGACACACTCCCTGAGCCCCACCCAGAGGAAAAGCACTCACATGGCAGAGAGGTGAAGTGTCACCTGTTGAAATCGTTACCACCACTAGACTGGTGACAAGGAGGTTGAGACCATAGGGTCTAAGAACAACGAACAAAGGAGCTACATCCATGTCAACAAATACAAGGCATAGATCGATCACAAGAGGTAGAAGGACTAGAAAAGATGCTATCTAAAGGATTTGGAGGCACTTTTGCAATTGTACAAGGAGCATTTCCCCAATACTCTAGAAGGGTCTGAAGGTGGGCCACCTCCAACACAGCCTTGTTGGCTTGCACTTGAATTTGAATCATCACATTATTATGCATACACACATTAGTGAAAAGTGAAACCTGAATAACAATTGAGCTATGAGAAAATGAAACAACATTTCTATCTTTCCATATTGTAAAGACTATTTCCACCCTAAAAGCATGCCGAATTTGGGTAAATTTGAAGGAGATGCAAGACGAATCTCCTAGAAGGGTCATATACCAAGAAAGGGCCTGTAGCTAGAAAGGCAAAAAGAAATCATGAATCCAACTCCACAAATTTTGATCATAGTGACATAATTAGAAAAGACCTATGAAATTTTTATGTTGTCCTTAGAAAGGGCAACATTGATCAGGATTACCCATATGCCTTAAGTGAGAGCCTAGAGACAAGACTCAACACCAAATGCCTCAAGATTGATCCTTGTGGCATGAGATTATTATTATTATTTTACTCGAGTCTCAACACAAAATGCCTTAAGATTGATCCTAAGTGATATGAGATTAAAGCTAAACCAAAAAAATGGTAATTTTGACATAAAAGATGAATTTATGGGTATGGGTGTGAATGTAGGTCTAAATCATTACTAACTAATGAATATATGTGAATGTCTAGAAATTTTAAATATACACATATAAATTTTACATATTGGTAGAATGATTGAACTAATATATTGCACAAGATTCTTAAGCATAAATGTAGTAACACCTCTCACTTATTGATATTTAATTTTAAAGACATAATTCTATCAAAATAGAAACACAAATTTGAATAATTATTAGCATGAATCTATTAATTTTAGTACTATAAAAAACTATTAAACTACAAAATACAATTCATACACTTTTCTCCTCAACAATATAATAATTAAATATACAGTTTAAAAAGAAACTATATTAATATCCAAATGACAAAAAATATCTTCTTTGTATTAGTTATCCAAACCACTACTTGGATTAAGTAAATTGGGACATAGGCCCGAAACCTTTAATATAATAGCCTCGAAGGCAAAAAGGAGGGATATCACATGTAGTGAGACTATTGAAACCATAAAGACCAAACACTTTCAAGCAAAAGCTTTCGATCGAAGCTATGAACCGACAAGAAACAAAAATATTGACCAAGAATTAAAGCCTATATTTTTTAAACTATCAATTTTTGAAAGGTCCCCAAAACCTTTTCCCAAAGAGACACCTTGAACAGAGGCATTCTCAAACATGATATGGGCTTATTAAAGTGTTAATCGATCCAGGTTAAATAGGTCAAAGTTGCTGCTGTGATAATTCAAAAAATTATATTAAGAGAAGATTAAATATAAACATGGTATATTTGGTTCTAAATTGATTTGATATTGGTTTATATTCATCTGGTATCGCTAGATGTTAAAGGATAGATAGCTTTTTCAAATAATTAGGGAAGATAATTATATTTCAAGGGTTGCGTTTTCCAATGCTAATCTTCTTAATGAGATCAATTTTGAAACTATGGAAGTGATCAAGGGTAGCAATATCATAAAATGGAATTTTTTTAATAACAAACATACATATATTTAAAGAAATTTATGTAGAAGAAGCCGAGACATATCATTATCAACGTGTCTCTTATATTTTGCTTTTGTTCTTTTATTTTGATGAATAGTAGCCATTTACATTCATTGAGATAGAGTATACTATTCACAAAAAAAGTAGGGGGATACAGGATCACCCCTTAGGAGTCAAACTTGTAGAGTCCAAATAGACAAAAAACACATAAAATACGACTCAAGCCCGAAGAGTAGAAAAGACAAAGAGAAATCACTAAGTGGCTAAACTAGTGACCAAAGGAGGCAGATCTCTATTATCCTTAGGACCCCATACATTAGTAGGGTTAGGGCTGTCATCAAGGAGGGACCACCCTTCTTTAATAGTAGCCTCCTCTTTTTCCTTGTCCTAGTCAATACAAGAAGCCTTTGGAGGAACTAGACCATCCACTGCCACCAATAGAAGTTGGCCAACCACTGTCACCACCAGAAGTTGGCCACCCGCTAGCACCACCACCAATCGAGGACACACTCCCTGAGCCCCACCCAGAGGAAAAGCACTCACATGGTAGAGAGGTGGAGTGTCACCTGTTGAAATCGTTACCACCACTAGACTGGTGACAAGGAGGTTGAGACCATAGGGTCTAAGAACAACGAACAAAGGAGCTACATCCATGTCAACAACTACAAGGCATAGATCGATCACAAGAGGTAGAAGGACTAAAAAAGATGCTATCTGAAGGATTTAGAGGCACTTTTGCAATTGTACAAGGAGCATTTCCCCAATACTCTAGAAGGGTCTGAAGGTGGGCCACCTCCAACACAACCATGTTGGCTTGCACTTGAATCTGAATCATCACATTATTACGCATACACACATTAGTGAAAAGTGAAACCTGAATAACAATTGAGCTATGAGAAAATGAAACAACATTTCTATCTTTCCATATTGTAAAGACTTTCCACCCTAAAAGCATGCCAAATTTGGGTAAATTTGAAGGAGATGCAAGGCGAATCTCCTAGAAGGGTCATATATCAAGAAAGGGCCTGTAGCTAGAAAGATGGAAAGAAATCATGAATCCAACTTCACAAATTTTGATCATACTGACATAACTAGAAAAGATGTATGAAATTTTTATGTTGTCCTTAGAAAGGGCAACATTGATCAGGATTACCCATATGCCTTAAGTGAGAGCCTAGAGACAAGCCTCAACACCAAATGCCTCAAGATTGATCTTTGTGGCATGAGATTAATTTTTTTTTTTACTCGAGTCTCAACACAAAATGCCTTAAGATTGATCCTAAGTGGCATGAGATTAAAGCTAAACCAAAAAAATGGTAATTTTGACATAAAAGATGAATTTATGGGTATGGGAGTGAATGTAGGTCTAAATCATGACTAAGTAATGAATATATGTGAATGTCTAGAAGTCTTAAATATACAAATACAAATTTTACATATTTGTAGAATGATTGAACTAATATATTGCACAAGATTCTTAAGCATAAATGTAGTAACACCTCTCACTTATTGATATTTAATTTTAAATACATAATTCTATCAAATTAGAAGCACAAATTTGAATAATTATTAGCATGAATCTATTAATTTCAATACTATAAAAAAATATTAAACTACAAAATACAATTCATACACTTTTCTCCTCAACAATATAATAATTAAATATACAGTTTAAAAAGAAACTATATTAAATTTCCAAATGACAAGAAATATCTTATTTGTATTAGTTATCCAAACCACTACTTAGATTAAGTAAATTGGGACATAGGCCCGAAACCTTTACTATAATAGCCTCGAAGGCAAAAAGGAGGGATCTCACATGTAGTGAGACTAGTGAAACCATAAAGACAAAACACTTTCAAGCAAAAGCTTTTGATCAAAGCTATGAACCGACAAGAAACAAGAATCTTGACCAAGAATTAAAGCCTACATTTTTTAAACTATCAATTTTTGAAAGGTCCCCATAACCTTTTCCCAAAGAGACAGCTTGAATAGAGGCATTCTCAAACATGATATGGGCTATAGTGGAACCTTGGAATAGAAGAAGAGATAACCAACCATTAGCTAAGACTAGAAAAGAAAGGAAATAGATATTAGAATAGAAGAAGATGAAGTGAATCGCTCCAAGAGGAAAATGAGGTTAATTAAAATGGTGAACCAAGAAACCATCACTCTCCAAGTGTGCTTCTAACCGGACATGTCAGCATATCAAAGTCAAAACCATGCACTCTCTACAAGTAGAGGCATCTCAATAGGAACAAAAGCAACAAAATTCTCCAAAGATTCCACCTCAATAGGACTAGGACAAATGATTTTTATAATATCCATGTTAGAAATATTGGGAGAAACACAAACAATGGAGCCCACCTGTAAAGGACCTAAAGTAATGAAGCCAATTTCGAGGTCCACCTGAAAAGGGGCAATAGAAGAGAAAATGGGACAATAGGAAGTAGATGCCCACTCAAAAAGTAGACAAGAAGAAACCTTCCTCCAAAACACTTGAGACATCAAGCTTAATTAGAAAGACCAAAAAATAGCACTTGGATAGCACCCAGATCCACTCCCCAAAGGAAAGAAGGGCAAAAGAAGACTTAACAATCACATGTTGTAAGACAACTCTGATAGGGTCCCTAAACCCCTCAAACTGGGAAGGGGGGAGAAGAAAATTACTAGGGCTCCTAGCAGACCTTGTACACAACAAATAAATAGCCACAACACCCGAGAAGTCTCTTCACTGTAACCCAACTCACCACTAACTAGAACAAAGTCATAGCAAAAACTAGCCCAAAAACCCCTATGAGGAATGGAGAACCAATGACAAACTAAAAGCTTTGAGAAGCAAGATTCCCCAAGACACAAAGGCATATGGGGGGAATATAATAGAGAGAGGTGGACATCATAAACCCCGTATAAGAATAGTGGATAGAAGGCATCACCTCCATAGCACCAATGAATAGGCTCACCAGTGGCTCAACATCAAACATCAAGCCAACTCGAATCTTTACACAAGGGGTAGTGCAGAAGAAAACCACACACAAGATCAAATCAATATTGACCAACAAAGAGAGCAACCTACCAACTACCTTCACCACCTCTTTGTGAACAACAAGATCAAGAGCATGGAAGGCTCCATAAATCATGGACAAAGTACCCAGATCCAAGGGCTCAACTAAAGAAAACAAGGCCAAGACACCCCAACACATGTTGGAACCTCAAATCACACACCAACATAAGGCACAAGATAGTGAAAAGAGGCCCAAGAAGGGCGTCCAACAAAGCCAAAATGAAGGATAAGAGAGTCAACACAAAACCCCATAATGAGCAAGGCGAAAAACTAAAGGCAATATATCCTCCATCTTCTCTCCACTCAGAAGCCCCATCTGAGAGTAGGGGAACAATAACTCCAACCCAAATCCTACCTCTATCAACGGATTTCGTACCAAGACCCCCAGCAAACCAAGGGCAAAGTAACATGGTCCCCTCCATTATCATCAACCTCACCTCCATCCTCTACATACTCCCCTGCAACTCTCTCTCCTTTCAAAACCCTAACTCGACACCTCATGCTCCCACTCATGACAATGTTATAGCTTTTGTTGTATGTTATGTTTGATTATCATGCTAATGTTGAATACTACTTTCTTTTAGATGTTAAATTTGAACTACAATATTATTATAAAATCAATAATTTAAAAAGAAAATCTTTTTTGGAATTATTAAATTAAAAATCTAAAAAAAAAGGAAATGAAAAGCGTCATTTTTAGATTACTTGTTTCCGTGGAACGTGGCACCGACATTACAAAGAATTGATTCTGACTTCTTTAGAAGTGGTCTACATAATCCAATCTCCTCCCACAGCATTTTCCTTCCTTTCTTCATTTGATGTTTCGACGAAACGATTGAACAGATCGGAGATTGTCTAATTTCGAATCCTTTTCCTTTTTGCCTTAAGTGTTTCGAGAGAACGACTGAGGTTCCCTCCTCTGTAAGCTTCTAATAATTTTTAATATTCATTTTCGTGGAAAAGACGAGGAAAACTGAACACAACAATATGACCTATTTTATTTCGAGTAAAAGACCAAACCCAGATTTCGAAGTATTTTCGTCCTGTGTTCTTTTGCCTTGAATGTATGGAGAAAGATTTGAACTGGCCGCTTCTTTGAACAGCTCGGCCTTTGGATAAATATTCCTTACTCTTTATTTTTCTCGATATTTCGAGGAAACGGCAAGGAAAGTATTGAACTCCCTACGGAAAGATATATTAATTCACTTTAGCATTCATCTTCCATTACGCATATTGTAAATCACATCTTATTCACCCCGCTTACTTATTCTATTGTTGTAAAAAGGATTTTTAGCATTTGAACTGGAACTAATGGCTTCTTCGTCGTCATCTCACCAGCAAAATCCGGAATTAAAAGCTTTCTCTGGAATAAAACCTGCCGGCATAAGAAGGAAGATTTCTGAATCTTCAAGACTGTTCGACGTGTTCATCAACCATAGAGGCCCTGATGTCAAACAAACTTTGGCTACTCAACTTTACAACTCCCTTGAGCAGCTGGGAATACGGACGTTCCTTGATTCCAAAGAGAAAGAACTAGGAAATTCGTTTCCTTCTACTATTGAGACAGCCATCCGCTCTGCAAAGGTACACATAGCTATTTTTTCCAAAGGATATGCAGAGTCACCTTGGTGTTTGGATGAGCTGCTTCTCATGTTAGAAACTAAGGCCAAAATTATCCCTATATTTTATCAAGTGATGCCTTCTGATCTCCGCCACATAGAAAGTGGAGTATATGCTGGTGCATTCATTAAATATGAAAAAAAGGGCAGATATGTTGAGAAGCTTGGTGAGTGGAAGGAAGCTCTTCAGTCTCTTTCATTTATAGCTGGAGAAGAATTTCAAAGGTAATCTTACTGTGTTTTGTAAACTCTACTTTATATACTTTTTTATTCCATCAATTCTGGTTAACTATTTTCTCATTGAATTCTGCTTTCATTTTATAATGTTTCAGTGACTGCAAAAACATAGTTGCAACAGTGCAAAAGGAATTAGAAAGGAAAAGATATTTACACGTCGCCACACATCCAGTGGGGCTTAATAATCTTGTGAAAGATTTTGAGATGCGATGCCTTGAAGAACTTGCACAAGATTTTGAAAACCAATGCGGGTTGAAAGAAGGGAAGCATAGCGCCAAGGTAGTTGGCATTTTCGGCATGGGTGGATCGGGGAAAACAACTCTCTCTAAAGAGTTGTTTAATCGAAAGATTTTGAGTTACTCTAGAGCAAGTTTTTTGTTTGATGTGCGAGAAGCATCTGTGAGAAACCAGTTACATTCTTTGCAACTTAAGCTTCTGAAAGATCTCTTTCAGAATCATGATCTCAGATTTACGAGTCCAGAGGAAGGAACAAGCTATCTCAAAGATAGTTTTCAAAGGAGCCCTCATTTAAGCTTCCTAATTGTTGTAGATGATATCGACTATGTGGAACAGTTAAATGCTCTAGCGGTCATGGATATCCTAAATAATATTGGTGATAGTCTTGTTATTGTCACAACCCGTGACGTTGGGGTGCTTATAACTGCAGGGATTACCGTCGGTTATAATTTAAGAGGAATGGATAGAAATTATGGTAGAGAACTCTTTTGCTGGCATGCCTTTGGCCAACCCCATCCATCTAGCGGGTATGAGAAGCTGGTTGACTCCTTTGTTGATGTTTGTGGAGGGTTGCCTCTGTCCCTTCAGGTACTGGGCAGGCATGTTCATGGTAGAAATAAGGATTATTGGAATTTGGAATTAGTTAAAGTTAGAAAAACTCTTCCTCGAGATATAAAGAACAGACTGAGAATAAGTTTCCATGCATTGGATGATGAAGAAAAACAGGTTTTTATGGATATTGCTTGCTTTTTTGTAGGCGAAGCTAAGAGTATAGCTGAAAGGTTATTGAAGGGATCAGGATGGAACGCTCAGCATGCACTAGCAACACTAAAAAATAAGTGCCTTGTAGAAGAATTCAAACTTAGGAGTCGGAAAGGAGAAGTGACGATTGGATTGAGAATGCATGACCACCTGAGGGACTTGGGAAGAGAAATGGCACTTGAGCTCAGCCCTCCTCATCGCCTGTGGCGTCCTCAAGATCTGAAAGTTTTGGTATGCTTGTTAGCCCTTCAGATTTTCTCTTTGGTCTTGTAGTATTCCTAATCAAAACATTTTATTACATAAACAGAAACCTGATCTACTTCTATGTATGCAGGAATCAATGGGTTTCAAATTAATACTCGCCAAAACCAACATCAGGTGTTACCATTCCATTTTCGACAAGTCTTTGGGTTCTCAAGTTACGTTCTTTGTAGGCCAACCACGTACTTGGCTTGAGACATCAGCTTCCTTACTATGGCTCCAGCTAGAGGGCAATTCCGGAGAACAACCATGCATCCCTTCTTGGATTCCTCTTCAAAATTTGCAGCGTTTGACAATCAAAGGCGGGCAACTCAAGACGTTGTGGGAGAATCCCGTACAGGTATTCTGATCTTCTCTCTGAAAAAGTAAATCTCCCCGTTATGTTGTCTCTGGAATATTTTTTATCATGGAAAGATTTACACAAATTTATCTTGAAATTCAGGCACCCTCTCAGTTGAAGGAGCTGCAAATTTGTGAAACCTCTTTGATAGAGTTTCCAGATTTATTGGGAGTATCAAAAGATAGTTTAGAAAATAGAGGAAAGTCCAGTAGTGTCAAGACCCCGAAGACTGGCCTTGAGAAACTAGAGATCGGTGGTGAAAAATTTGTATCTAAGATATTAATCAGTGGAATCCACTATCACAGCCTTAAGTCAATCAAACTTCATGGAATGGAAAATCTTAAGGAATTGAATTTAATAAGGGTAAAAACATTAAATTGTCTTGATATTAAAAATTGTGCAAAACTCAAAAGATTGATAGGAACATCCGATCTTACAAATCTTGTGCTATTAAACATTAATCAATGTCCAGACCTTGAGTTTGAGGACTTGCGTCTCATGGGTATGAAGTGTCTGGAGGGGATAACATTTGATAGAAATGTAAAGCTAAAATATTTTGAGTTGGGGGATTGTCAAAATTTGAAATCAATAGATTTTGGTTGTGAAGAGCTTGTAGAATTAACCATTCGGGGTTGTCCAGAGCTTGTGGAGTTGCCAGCTTTTTTAGGTCCTCGTTCCCTCGAGAGGATTATATTTGATGGATGTGGGAAACTTGAATGTCTTGAATTGAATGGATGTCAAATGTTGAGAAGTGTCTCAGGTAACTTCGACCTTAAAGCATTGTACATTTATGATTGTCCTGAGCTTGAGGTGTTTCCAAGTCTTGCAAAACCGAGCTGCTTGCGGCAAATTGTGATCGACTCTTGTGAGAAGCTGCAGAACATATTGGGGATTGACGACTTGCGCGGATTAAGATTGATGAAACTTATTTATTGGAACAATGCAGTAATACGAGATCGCATTCATAAGTTGAAGGTAATGATTTCAACACTGCTTTTTAACAGAAGTAAGCGTTCTTTCATTTCGTTATTCACCTTATCTTTATTCTGCCTTTTGCTCTTATAACATAATCTATATTTTTGCAAGTAATGATTGAAGTAATCTGTAAATGAAAATAAGATACCGTGGGTGAC